>NC_081439.1:109155107-109352607 GCF_949786415.1 Peromyscus eremicus
GAATTTGCTTATATTTTTATTCACTGGCAATCACTAATAATTTAATAAAGAGCAAACATTTTTCACTAATTACATATCTTCCATAACTCCTATATCCCACTATACATTTTACCTCTACAATTAAGTACTTAACTCTTGTAGTAGTTTGAGCGAGATGTCCCCCATAGGCTCAGATATTTGAACACTTGGGCCCCCTGGTTCGAGGTACTATTTTAAGTGTTTTAGGAGGTGTGGCCCTGCTGAAGGAAGCATGTCACTGGAATGGGGTTTGAAAATTTACAGCCTTGCCCTATATCCAATTCACTCTGCTTCTGTTTGCATTAAAAGATGTGATCTCAAACTGGCTATGGTGGTTGTTGCCTTCAATTCCAGCACTCAAGAGGCAGAGGCAGTCAGATCACTGTATCAGGCATACATAGTCAGTTCCAGGCTATCCAGAGCTACATAGTGATACCCTGGGGTGCGGGGGGGGGGGGGGGGGTTGATCTCTCAGTTTCCTGTTCCTGTTTCCATGCTTGCCACTTTGTGCCATGCTTTCCTGCTAGGCTTGATTCTTTCCCTCTGGAACCATAAGCCAAAATAAACAATTTCTTCTATAAGTTGCTTCTGACTATGGCATTTTATCACACCAACAGAAAGGTGACTCTCAAACTATATAACTCTCAAACTACCAAAATATGAGACTGAATTTTTGGTCACACTCCACAGTTGCCTCTACCCATGCCCTCACCAGTCTTCTGCAGCTGACAGTAAGTAGCCTACTACCCAGTCACTTGATGAAGCCAGTACTTGGGCTGAATCTTTCTCTTTCTTCCCACATTCTTCTGGTAGGTCCATCAACGACTCTGTCTCCAAAGCTGCCACCTTATTCCAAACCACCACCTTCTCTTGCTGTCGGCTCAATAGATTCCTGGCTGCTCTCTGATTCTTTTTTCTTTCTTTCTTTCTTTCTTTCTTTCTTTCTTTCTTTCTTTCTTTCTTTCTTTCTTTCTTTCTTTCTTTCTTTCTCTCTCTCTCTCTCTCTGTCTCTCTCTCTCTCCCTCCTTCCCTCCCTCCCTCCCTCCCTCCCCCCTCTCTTTCTTCCTTTGTTTTTTTGGTTTTGTTTGGTTTGTTTTTTCAAGACAGGGTTTCTCTGTGTAACAGAACCCTGGCTGTCCTGGAACTCGCTCTGTATACTGGCCTCGAGCTCACAGAGATCCGCCTGGCTCCTGAGTGCTGGGATCGAAGGCATGTCACCACGCCCAGTTTTGTCTCTGCTTCTGTTCCTGCCCATCTCCAATCCATTCTCCACATAGCAGGAAAATGGTATCTATAAAATTCAAAATGTCACTCTCCTACATAACTACATGTTTGTGACCCATTTTCCTTGCAGTAAAATTCAAACTCTTTCATCATCTATGAGGTCCTACATGACCTGAACTCTATCTCTCCACCCTTGCCTGTTATTACCTTCTTATTCACAGTGGTGTAGCCTTTCTGTTTCTAAAATACTGTAAGGTCTTCCCAACCCTGAGTGGCTGTGTGTACATTGTTGATTCTGCCCTGAACATTCTTCCCCATTCTTTGCAAAACTGGTTCCTTCTCATCCTTTAGGTTTTAGTGACAATATGGCATTGACATTCCTAGAATTCTACATTAGAGGAAACTGGAAGGGCCAGACATGGTGGTGCATGCCTTTAATTCCAGCATTTGGGAGGCATAGGCAGGCAGATCTCTGAGTTTGAGGTTAGCCTGGTCTACAGAGTGAGTTTCAGGACAGCCAGAGCTACACAGAGAAACCTTTTCTCAAAAAAATAACAAAAAAGTCGATGTTTTCTAAAATGCTCATATTCATATTGTACATAAAATATCCTCTATCCATTCAATCATAATTTGAAGTGTCTTAGGGAAATGGTAAGTAATTCAAAGAGGATAGATTAAACTTGTACTTTATTTTTATCTCCTTAATAATAGTCTCTTTGTATCTTTTAAGTATGTAATTGGATGGAGAGACTAGCAACTGAAAAACTGGTTGAAATAATTGTCATTATTATAGTTAACAATTATTGAGCCTTTGATGTATGAGCGGCTAACTCTAAGAGTTTTTCACTTATTTTACTGTTTCATGTACAAATTGATTCATTTAGCTTTCACAGCTACCTAATGTAGCATTATCCCCGTTTTTTGAGAAACTGTCTCATGTAACTCACTATGTCAGTGAGGATGAGCTTCAGCCCCTGGTCTTCACACTTCCACTTTCTAAGTGCTGCAATTATAGACCAGTTCCACCCATGTCTGCCTGGCTTTATTATCCCCATTGGAAAGATAAGAAAGTAAAGACACAGAGAGCCTTAAGAAGTACCAGTCTTAGACCAAGATCAGCAGCTAAAGGTGCTTTCCCCCAAGCCTGATAACCTGAGTTCAACCCTGGAATGCACATGATGGAAGGAGATCTGACTCCCACAAATTGCCCTCTGACTTCCATCTACAGCATGTCATAGGTATCCCTAACAAAGACAAAGTATATTTTTTAAAGGTGTTAAAAAGTAATTATCAAGTTAATAAGTGACAGAACCAAGTTTCTTTTTTTCTTTATTTTAAAGTGTCTTTATTTATTTATTGAACAAATACAAGTGCTAACCTTGTACAAAGCACTGTTCTACATATTTGAGAATCCTGTCACTGAACAACATAAACTTTAAAAAATGCTTCTCTTATTATAGGAAGTAGACAGAAAACACACAAAACCAGTATATCATACAGACTTTTTTTTAACATAAAAATAGGTTGAAATTCAAAAGTCCAGGGTTATTTGAAACTGGGAAATATTTTCTCTGTACAAAATAAGTAAAAATGATAACATTTCCCAATAAGCCATTTTAAGCCAAATAATAGCTGAAGTATACATATAAATACTGATTAGATTCTGGGATACAGAAGAAACCTATCTTCATCTGTTCAGAGAGCTATGTTTTACTTAAGTTGTGTAAGTGAGATTCTTATTCATCTTTCCCTTCACTGTTTGATTTATGGCAGACATTTTTCTATAGGCTAATCCATAATCTAAAAAGATTTTAGCCTCCCCTCCTGGAAGTACAGCCAGCATATTCTTCCATCAGCTTGATACGGTACAAATTCTTATCCTAATAGTGAAATGTTTCACTAAAGCTTGCCCAATTCTTTGGGCAAAGAATTGGCAGAACCAAGTTTCAAACACAAATAATCTAGCTTCAGAACTCATATTCAAAATGCTACAATATTTCCCCTTCCAATAAGATTACTGCAATACCACAGACCTGAAATTGCAAGAATCTAAATTAATGTAAAAACAATAGTAACAGAAAAGCGGGGACATAATTGAGAGAATCAGGAAGTAAAACTGATGGTATTGGGGGAATAACCACGGAATGGTGAGTCTAAGATGACTGTCAAACATCTAACTTGATTAGACAGTTTATTGATTAATTGTAGAAATGAAGAATATAAGAGAGTTCTGGTGGGAAAGACAGAAATCTCTGGTCATTTCTATTGTGTTTGTGGGAACAAAGAAGGCGCCCGAGATATTGGTTGATAGTTAAGAAAGACATCTAAGCTAAAAGTGTAGACTTTGGAGTAGACATACCAGTTTTAAAAGCAATTTGTCCCAGGAAGAAAACATATGGAACAAACAAAGAGGGCTGAAAGTAGAATTCTAGGGAACATCGTCATTTAGGGAATAAGTCTATTTAGAAGTATCCAGCAGAGAAAATTGAAGATGGTCATAGAGCTAAGATACCAGAAGAGAATAGTCAGGGAACTCTGGGATGGAGTTTTAACAACATTAAAATTGTGCTAAAGCCCACTGGAAAATGGTATCTATGAAGCCATAGAATATATCTGTTTTATTCACCAAATGTAGCAACAACTCCTAAAAGCCTAGCACACACTCAAATTTAATTTTTTTTTACTGAATGAATAATGAAAAACAAAAATGACTATCAAATCCCATATCAAATTCTAGGAAGACAAATACGAAGAAGTATTATTTTACTTAAGAATTTTAACGTGCCACTGATCATCATAAGAAATTTCAGTGGAACAGTTGAGAAAAACAAAATGGAAATAACCTAAAAGAAATGGCAAGAACATTTTCATACAAGAAGTCTCAGACTGGAAATGTAGCTCAGTGGACAAAAGCATTTCACCTCAAGCCTGACAACCCAAACTTAATCCCCTGAAGCCAGATGGTAGAAGCAACTCCCACAAGTTGTCCTCTGATTTTCGTATGTGTACAGTGTCGTGTACACACACACACACACACACACACACACACACACACACACACACACAAATGCACTAACACACATAGATAGGTTTATAAAAAAAGAATTATTGTGCCAGATGTGGTGCCATAAGCATGAAATTCCAACAATTGGGAGGCTAAGGCAAGAGGATCACCAATTTAAGGCTAGCCTGAACTATGTACAGCCTGTTTCAAACAAAAAAAAAAGTTTGTAAAGAGGTGAGAAAATGCAATCACAGATAATACTGTGAATAGGACCTTGTGCCTCATGCCTGTGAGCTACAATCCTAAGGAATTAACATTTTGTGTGTGTGTGTGAAAGGGTCTCACTATGTAGCCCCTGATGAAATCTAAGATATCTTCCTGTCTCTGCCTTCCCAGTGCTAGGAATAATTCAGTAACTCCAGTGCTAGGAATAATTCAATAACTCCAGTGCTAGGAACAATTCAATAACTCATTCTTGAATGACATTTTGTTGCATAGAAAAAAGGAACAGTGGACTGTAATCACAGGTACACAGAATCAAAAATGATTCCCTTAAGATGGGAGGAAACTTGCTATATTCATGTCCCCTAGATCCTTCTGGCTCAATGCGGGCGGGGCGGGGCGGGGCGGGGCGGGGCGGGGCGGGGTTATTCGGGAGTTCAACACAGCCTGGTGCTGGCCAGTGATGAGTTTGTGTGATATCGTCCAACGGGGGTTGGCCCTGGAGGCTTTGTGGGGTTTTTTTTTTAGCTTTCAGTGGGGCTAGGACATCCTCGCCCTCACTTCACTCATCTTGGAAAACTAAAAAACCAAGCGCATGAGACTCGCCACAGCTAAGCTGGAGACCTTCGACGAGAACGGAGAATGCAAAGGCCCGCCCACCGTCAGTGCCGCCTACGGCCAGCCAGCCGGGTTTTATGCCCGCCAATCCTAAATGTATTTCAATCTTCACCAACCTCTCCCTGGGCGGAAATGACGCGTATCGTCGTGCGCGATTGGAGGAAGCTAAAATTGCTTTACCGCATGCGAGTAACTTGCTCTCTTTCGGGCTTCCGCTCTTGATCCATGTGAGAGACAGCCTACAGTGATGAAAGCGACCAAAGCTGCGAAAGGGTAAGGAGTAAAAGGGAGATCCCGGGTCTCTAAGGGCAGAGTTTCCTGGGTTTAGGGAAGTAGAAGTCACCTTCTAACAATCAGTAGTTAGTTATTCGCCTCCCAAGACCCTGCCAGTAGTTAATGTAACTGCGATTCATCCTTTAAAGCCCGTTAATTTAAGCTGATTTTGCTCTTCTGTTTGTCGGCTCTTTAAGTGCGTTGCTGTTAGGTCTGATGGTCGTCCATCTGTCTCTTGACAAAGTTAATATTGTTGATTTCCCTTTATTTGTCACGTGCCCATTTTCTGCCTCTGCCACGCGGGACCTGCGCAGGCAGTGCCAAGTTGTTTGAGAGTCATCCACAATATGTCCTCCCCTGTGATATTTCATGTGTTTCCCCTCAGCGTCAGAAAATCTCAATGTAGTCCAATTTGGTAATGTTTGCCTAATAAATACCGAGGTACACTGTTAAGTAATAGTAGGCTCTTTCTAAATACCAATCTCCTTAGTTAAACACCCGAACTCAGCTGGTTTCGCTCATTCCCGTATCTCACCGGTTCTGGGAACAAATGATCAAGATTACATTTTGAATACGCTGCACTTATCAAGGCACTTGCCTGGTAGAAGATGCATAGAAACGCCAGCAGTAGCATCATTGAGAAATGCAGTGCCAATCACTAACGAATGTTAAGTCTTTTTCTTGCGGATTTGAATGATGTCATCAGTTACTGTTACGTGCCAGTCACTAATGAGTGTTAAGTCTTTTTCTTGTGGATTTGAATGATGTCATCAGTTACTGTTACCTTGGAGGTGCTGCCTGACTTCGGTCTCAATGTAAGACCTTGACAAATTACCGAAGGTGCTCTTACTGTTGCGCTTTTGCACCTCTTCTCAGATAAGGTTACTCAGAACTGGAAAAACTGAATGAATTAATTGGTTTAGAGCAGTGGTTCTCAACCGTCCTACGACTGCGACCCTTTAATACAGTTCCTCATGTTGTGCTGAGCCCCAACCATAAAAATATTTTCATTGCTACTTCAGAACTGTAGTTTTGCTACTACTGGTCATGAACCGTAATGTAATTATCGGTGTTTTCCAATGGTTCCGTCCGACAACTTGCAGCGGTTCGCATGTTCCGTCGGACAACTTGCGGCGGGTCGCAACCCACATGCTGAGAACCGCTGGTTTGGATTTTTGTTTGTTCGTTCGTTCGTTCGTTTGTTTGTTTTTGGTTTTTTTGAGACAGGGTTTCTCTGTCCTGATTCTCGCTCTGTAGACCAGGCTGGAGCTCACAGAGATCCGCCTGGCTCTGCCTCCCTAGTGCCGGGATTAAAGGCGTGCGCCACCGCCGCCTGGCGGAACTTTTTTTTTTTTTTTTTTTTTTTTTGGTTTTTCGAGACAGGGTTTCTCTGTGTAGCTTTGCGCCTTTCCTGGAACTCGCTTTGGAGACCAGGCTGGCCTCGAACTCACAGAGATCCGCCTGGCTCTGCCTCCCAAGTGCTGGGATTAAAAGCGTGCGCCGCCACCGCCCAGCTGGACATTATTTTAATAGGATTATTTTACGCGCTAATATTTCTATGTTGCCTTTTTAAAACAGCCTTCTGGCTTTGAGCCAGCAGGAAGAACTAATGGATTTGCCAACCAACTACTCCTTGAGTGCCAGTGAAGATGAGGTGGGTGACAAGTGTTGAACTGACTCAATTAGGGTGAACACCACAATCCTGGGGATGGAAAGGACTGGAGAGGTATATATGTGGAGGGGAGGTAACTAAAACTCCAGCATATGCTATCTGAATTTTAAACCTAATTCCCTGACAAAACTACTTAAATTGTTTTTCCTCTTGTGTAAAAACAGTACCAATTTTAATGATAAGGAAAGACCAGAGATGGTGGTAGTCATCCTGGAAGTCGGAGGCTGAGGCAGGAGGATCTTAAGTTTGAGGCCAGCCTAGGCTCGCGAACTGAGGGTTTGTCTTTGTTTTGAAGGGATTTTATTGTGAAGCTCAGTTGCGCACACCTTTAATCCAGCACTCAGGAGGCAGACTCAGGTGGATCTCTATGATTTCAAATGGCCAGCCTGGTCTACATAATGAGTTCCAGGCTAGCCAAAGGGTACATAGTGAGACCCTGTCTCACAAAGGCGGATGGAGTACTTTCTCCTGATAGAAAGCCACTTTGAGAACTGTGGTTATGACTTGAACTGTTAGTGTTTCTGTATGAAAAAAGTACTTTATGGGGTTGGGGATTTAGCTCGGTGGTAGAGCGCTTGCCTAGCAAGCGCAAGGCCCTGGGTTCGATCCTCAGCTCCAAAAAAAAAAAAAATACTTTATGCAGAAACAGCATATTAAGCTGATTTCTTTTCTTTGGGGGGCATTTCAATACAGAGTTTCTCTGTAGATAATAATTAAAATATCAGATACTTGTACAGCCACTAAGCTGACAAAAAAAAAGATCTTGGGGCGGGGCAGTTTTGGGACAGGGTTTCTCTGTAAGCACTCTGACTGGCCTAGAACTCAGGCTGACCTCAAACTCACAGAGATCTACCAGTGCTGGCATTAAAGACATGTGCCACCACCTCCCGGCTTAAACTGTTTTCTTAAACTCAGGACATTAGCCAAGGTACTAGGATCCAAGTTACTAAGGATCTACATTCCTTATAAAGATAGAGTTTGGATTTTGAAACAATTCTTAATTCCAATTCCAGCTTGGATCAGAGTGGTCATATAACATCTCATCTGATTTCCCCTGTTCTCTACCAACCATAGCCAAAATTTTTTATGTGGACTTGTTTCCAAGTTGTCTTTTTCCTCCTCTTATTGTCCTAATGGATTTTCCTTTTCTGAGTCTAGGGGGACAGTGATGGAGAAAGAAAGCATCAAAAACTTCTGGAAGCAATTGGTTCCCTTACTGGAAAAAATAGGTAACATCCCTGTCAGTTTGGACAGCTTATAATTAGGTCTGCCTGCCCTCCTCCTCTTGCTTTTCCTTTTCTTTCCTTCTTTCTCTCTCTTCTCTCTTTCTTTCTTTCTTTCTTTCTTTCTCTCTTCTCTCTTTCTCTCTTCTCTCTTTCTTTCTCCTTTCTTTCTTCCTTCCTTCCTTTCTTTCTTTCTTTCTCTCTCTTTCTCTCTTTCTTTCTTTCTTTCTTTCTTTCTTTCTTTCTTTCTTTCTTTCTTTGTGTGAGGATATACATATGCCACTTAGCACAAGGGGAGGTCAGAGGACAACCTGTGGAAGTTGGTTCTTTCCTTCCACCATGTGGGAGATTCACGGATCAAATTCAGTTTGGCTTGGCAGCAATGGCCTTCACTTCTTGAGCCATCTTGCTGGCCCTATAACTAGCTGTTTCTATGAGATGTCTCCTAAGACTTACTGAATGATCCTGGTACCTACCTGTGTATAGCATATAGTAAAAAACTGTATGATTGTTGTTGGCTATTTTCCTTATTGTTGTTACTGTATTAGAACTCATACATTGGAAGTTTTATTTAATTCACACCTACAGTCTTTTGAAGCATTGAACACATGTTAATTAACCCCATTAAAGAAGTTAATTAAAATTTTATCTCCATGGTCAACCATTTATAAGTGGCAGGTCCTGGATTCAAATCCATGTGTGCTTAAATCTTTTTCATTGTACTACATTATATTTTTTAAGGGCTGGGTCTATATGAAAAGATGAGATGTGGACTAGACTACTAAGTCTAAGTTTAGGAACAGTTTGGTTGCTGTGACAAAAGTGGACCATGAAACCACAGCTGCCTTTGAAGAAAGAAGCATTGTACTTAAAGATGTAGCTCAGTGATAGAGCACCTACATAGCATATATGAACCCCTAGATTCCAGAATCTTAGAAAAAAACAATGAACATAAGTGTTTGGGTTCACCATGCAAATGTATACATTTCTAGTATATCATTTTCTCCCTAATTTCAGGTGGAAATTGCCTGAGAGATCTGAGGCTAGTCTGAAAGTGTCCGAGTTTAATGTTAGTTCTGAAGGTAAGTTTTAAAAACTATTTATGCATGAAACCGTAAGTATTTACCTATGAGAGTGCATTAAGGGTAGTCAGGTGAAGAATGCTAAGGTCAGTATTGCCTGTGGAGCTCAATGGGATGCCCATTGCATAACGCGACTTGAGTGGTGGTTCCATGCGTCTTTTACTAGCTTAGCTGCCATGTTTCTATGGCTCTTTAATGTTCGCAGCTGCCTTTGTATTTTAGTTCTCTCATGATGCTTTGAGTCAGGACAGATATTCAGCTTTGTTGGGGCCTTATTAGAATTGTTTGCTGTTGGTCAACCAATGGGGTCTATATTGGGGTGACTAACAGGAATATGGGTGAGCGGTTGCTTACAGGAGCTAGAATGACCCAAAAACAGGTGTATTACCGACAGCCCACTGCAACGCTGGTCAGGAATTGACCAAGGAAATCTCTGTAGCTGGTTGCTCAGATATCTTCCCCAACAGTTGTTAACTACTTCTATAAAGTTGTGTAGTGGGAGTGGACTTGGATAATTTTGCAAGTTTCAGCTTTCCCAGACACGTAAAATTTGTTTTCCTTAGGAGCCTTCCTCCTCCTATGGGAATGTTTCAGTTTGGAAGCAACTGTCATGGAACAGGTCCCCTCCCTCCCTCTTTCACAGTGTTCCCTGAGACTTGAAGTGGGTAATACAGATAGCATTTAAGCGTTGTGCCATGGCAACGGTCACTTGGGTGATTGAGTCTCTGGTACAACATCCACTGCAACAGGAAGTTTTCCTCCATGACCAGTTTAAGGCTGACAGTGACAGTGAGCTGCTCCTCTAGAGTTTCAGGTTTTATGTTGTAGTCTTTAATCTACTAGGAGGTTTTTTGTTTTGTTTTTTGTTTTATTTCTGGCTTTCCGAACATCAGCATCTTTGCTGTGGCTCTCTCCCCAATGCAGCATGTCACAGGGCAGAGGATCAAGGTAGAGAATCCCAGGCCTCCTCAGCAGAAAGGAAACATGGTGAAAAATCCTTATATGACTGACAGTGAGGTGTCAGACATTTTTTTTAGCCCCATTGCCTCCCTGTCCAGGAAATCAATAACTAAAGAATGGACACATGTTGAGTCTTGGAAAGGCACAGAGCTTAGGAGTATCTAAGTTTTTTTTTTTCATGTATCCCCGCCCCCTCAAGAGCCCATGTTAACCCCTGAGTTTGGAAAGCGTAAAATTACCCCTGTTAAAAATACATGCTCCACCAGGTGTGCTGGTATATGCCTTTTATTCTCAGAACTCAGGAGGCAGAAGTAGGTATATCTATGTGAGTTCAAGGTCAGCCTGATCTACATAGCAAGTTCCAGGCCAGCAAGAGTTACATTCTGAGACCCTGTTTGCCCCCACCAAAAAAAAAGTCTATTAAGTGGCATAGTTACTGTGTCTAGATACCATTTTTTCACCCTTTTCTGAACTTAGGCAGCTTGAAAGATTTTTGTGCTTCTAGGAATCACCATTGGAACCTCAGAGCAGTTAGCAGTGTGCTACCAGTAAGCTAATTGAATTGATTCAACAGGTATTTATTGAGTGTCTGCAGTGTATCCAGCAAAGTAGCTAAATCAATAGCAGGTGATATTCTAGATACTAAGTCAACAGCGAAGAATAAGGCATGACCGAATGGGCTCTGCAGTCTGGTAATGAAGGGAAGAACTAAAACAGGATGATGCAGTAGTGGTCCCTGTCTTTAATCTCAGTACTTGAAAAAAAGGTAAGAAGATCAGGAATTGAAGGCCAAGCTTGGCCACATAGTTCAAGGCCACCCTGGTCTACATGAGACCCTGTGTTAAAAACGAAACAAAAACCATATGGTATAATGACTTAAGTGAATACTTCCGATTGGTTGGTCGTGAAAGGTCCTTCAAGAGGCAAAGTTGAAGGAAAGAAAGCCAACCATACGAAGGTGGGAGAAAGCATTCCAGTCAAAGGAACAGCTTTGGAACAGTTAAAGAAACACAGAGCATATTTCAAAGACTTGGGAAAAGGACTTACATGACTAGAGTGTAGTAGACTAATGTTTGTTAGAGGCAGATGAAGACCAAATCCTATTGGGATGTATCCTTTGGGGCTATGAGATTCCAGGTAGAATTCAGCAGCACTGAATCATTTTCAGCAGGATTATGACATATTGAGATACACATTTTCAAAAACTGACTGGCTGCTATGGGATGAATGAATGAGTAGAAGTAAAAAGACAAGGACAAGCTGGGTGGTGGCACACACCTTTAATCCCAGCACTCAGGAGGCAGAAGCAGGTGGATCTCTGTGAGTCTGAGGCCAGCCTGGTCTACAGATCGAGTACTGGGACAGCCAGGACTACACAAAAACCTTTTTTGGGGGGTTCAGGGAGAGACAGGAAAAGAGTAAATAACTTGTTTTTTGAATAATTGTTTTTCTCCTTACTTCTACGCCTAACATATTTGGAAATGTACAAGATTAGTGGTGTCACTATTGGCTATGGATAAAGGATTGAAATAAGAATTATTTGTACTTCCCTGTACATTTTCGAGACTATCAACATAATCTATTCAGGCCACTCCCTACATGATATTGACATTGTTCGGTCTCACTTCCCAAACTGACCAGAAAGTTGGCCTTTCCACAGGCTCTGGAGAAAAATTGGCCCTTTCAGATCTGCTTGGGCCTGTTAAATCCGCATCTTCATTGGCTACTGTAAAAAAGCAACTGAGTAGAGTCAAATCAAAGAAGACCCTGGAACTACCCCTTAACAAAGGAGAGCTCGAACAGGTAAGTTACATGGAAAGTGGCCCGTTGAAGGGAAGGACTTGAACTGAGAAGGGGAGGTAAAGTGGGGGCAGCTGCAGGCTTCAGGAGTAAGCAAGAGTTCATTTCTAGGCTTCTGATTTTGGGGTGGGGGTGACTAAGAAGCATTGCCTCCTGGTTTCTTGTTATTCCTTTGAGTTCGATGTGGAATTTCATGGCCCTTTCCTCTTATGTGCATTGCCTGGTTTAGATCCACAGAGAAGTGGCATTCAGTAAAACTTCGCAAACCCTCTCCAAATGGGATTCTGTTGTTCAGAAGAACCGGGAAGCAGAGCAGCTGGTTTTTCCCCTGGAGAAGGAGCCGTCTTCCTTTGTTCCCATTGAACATGTGTTTAATGACTGGAAGGTGGGTGCCACAAAATGGAAACAAAAACCTTGAAAGCCAAGGTGCAACATGAAGAGTCTGAACCTTCCAGCAGTGTGGATGAGTAGTTTAAGCCTGAATGCCAGCTTACGTCATTGTCGTTTAGTGGTCAGAGGAAGAGAGCGGAGACAGCTTATCTTAACTGTCAGTCAGGGAATAGCCAAGCCATGCAGGAGCTCTGTAGTCATTCTGTCTGTGCTCATGGGATTCAAAACATGGCTTATAAGTTTTAGTGTTAAAACATCTGGTGACGAAGATTGGGATATGGTGATACATACCTATAATCCCAGAAGAATCAGGAGTTTGAGGCCAGCTTGAGCTAGCTACAAGAGACCCTGTCTCAAAAACAATTTTAAAAAAAAAGTTTGTGCATCTGCCAAGATAAAGGGAACATACTGTGTTTTCTTTCTTTTATATGATTTATTTTTTATTTTATGTTCTTGGTTGTTGTGCCTGCATGTATATCTGTGTGATGGTGTCAGATCTCCTGGAACTGGATAAGTGTGAACTGCCATGTGGGAGCTGGAAATTGAACCCGGCTCTTAACCACTGAGCCATCTCTCCAACCCCTGTGTTTTCTTTCTTATCCCCTAGTTCTATTTTGTTGTGATGCTACCACCCAAAAATATAGTACTGTTTAATGATGAGAACTTTAGCAAGTAATTCATGAAGGGGGTAAGGAATAGTTTAAAACTTTGTTTCCCAAACACTGACCCCTGCCACTGTGCATAATCATGGGTGGGTTGTAGTGCACCAAGTCCTCTTTATTATTAGGTATTCTTCCCATTTTAGTGGTTTTGCAATCTTCTTGTAAATGAAATGATGCTGGTAGAAAATGATGGTGTTTAAGAAGAATGGCAGTTACACTCTTGGCAAAATTGGTCCCTAAAGTATCTACTTTTTACTATATGAACAACTCCTTCAAAGCAGCCAGCCTCCTTTTCTAGTATACCTTTGGTATGGAGTCTCATCTAGAGTGGTCTGTCTTAAAGAAAAATAGTCAAAGAAAACAGTACCTACACCATAGATAGATAGATAGATAGATAGATAGATAGATAGATAGATAGATAGATAGATAGATAGATAGATGGACAGATCTGACCACAAAGGTGTTATGTTTCTCTGTGCTTTCTAAAAAACAAGAAATGATAGTGTCCTATGTCAGGAAGTTTAGCTAATGAAAGCTAATTAAAATTACATTGCTTGCCACCATAACTAAACAAATAGTCACTTATTAAGGGATTAAGCTCTGTTCTCTGATAGTATTTTTGAAGTCACTACCATTCTCTTTCTAGGATTCTTCAGAAATCAGGTATAAAGTGTGGCTGCAGGATGAAGGGAGACTTTAGGAAAAAAATTGAAGAGGTAATAACAATTTTACAGGCTTCAAAAATATGAAGTGGTGCATGCCTACAATTCCTGCACTTAGGAATGTAAGACTCGAGGAGTTCAGGTTCAAGGCAAATTCAAGGGACATAGGGCTGGGCATGATGGCCTAGGCCTGTAATCCTAGCTGTTTGGGAGACTGAGGTAGAGGCTTGAAAGGTTCAGCCATCCAGGACAATTTAGCAACATTCTGTCTCCAACTAAAAAAAAAATAAAGTTGAGGATAGGAAAAAACAATGGCAAAGTTAAATTGTGTTTTAAGCTTTTACAAAAATGAAGCAAATCTCACTGTCATCTAATGAGGAACATGCCTTTGGAAGAGCTGGTCTCTGCTGTTGTTTCTACTGTTCCCCTTCTTCTCCTGCTGCCTGTCTCAACGTTCATTAGTAGGGGGCCTCCAAATTGCCTTATGCTAAGTCCTCATGGTCTTCGACCTATCTGGCAACAGCATTGACATAGCATATTCTTGAATGCTCCCCTGTCCTTGGCTTCTGTTAGCCTTGCTGCTTTCTTTCTTTCTCCAGCTTTTCTCGGGCCTTTTAATGCTTGCTCTGTAAACTCTGTGAGTTGGCAGTCACTCACAGTCTCTCCCAAACTCTAGTCTCACAGCCTGTGTGACAAAACAGGCATCCCCTGCATCTCCATGTGACCTGTCCTACCAGAGCATCACATTTCTAGATTCCCAAGCCTTCACCACCTTTATTCAGTTAACAGCCTAACTCCCTATTCGGTCACCTGGGTTGAAAACCTGGATCATCTGATCCCTACCCATCCCCTTAGCTGTCCCCTCCCTAGTACATGTGGTGGGCTAATCTTATAAATTCTGTTATGGGTCCAGGTGCCTTTTTCTCTTATTTTCATTTTCACTGCCCTTATCAAGGTCCCCACAACCATCAGGATTTCCATTCTGAAACACAAAATTAATTGTCACCTTCCTACCTAAAATCCATCATGGGCCAGTGAAATGGCTCAGTGCTAAGGATGCTAACTGCCCAGCCTGGCAACTTGAGTTCTATCCCCAGGACCCACGTGGTGGAAGGGATTAACTGACTCCCAAAAAGGTTGTCCGCTCACCTCCATCTATGCACCATGGCATGAGCACCTACACTCAATCAATCAATCAGTCAGTCAATGTAAAAACTAAATTAAAATCCATCAAAGGCATTCCACTTAGAGGACAAACTAAAAACACCTAGTGTTTTAGCTGTGCTGAACAACACATTGTTCTCTTACATGCCACTTATTTCCTGGTACCTGTGTTTTTGTTTATGCTCATCTGTTTGGATTTTTCCTACTCTTGAAAGAATTGTGCTTAAGCCTCAAAGCCTACATCTAAGAGTTATTTCCTTCCCTCTCTAACCCACCCACCTCCTGATCAGAATTAATGGTTCCGTTCTGTGTGCTTACCTTTATAGAATAACATTTAACCCATTCATGTTACATTGTTAGTAGCATATGTATCTCTTTTCTCTAAGCTCTATGAAGACAGGATCTATCTTAATTAATGGTGTAGTCCTAGCACCCCTCACAAGTGCCTGAAATGTAGCTGAAATCAATAAATGTTGGCAAATTGAATTGAATTTGAAGGGCGATTACAACATTGTAATATAAATCACTTTGTAGCCTGTGATTGATCACTTCTGCAGATACTAAAAATGGAAGAACATGCACCTTTACCATTCAGTAGAATAGGTTTATGGCTAAATCAATAGCACCGTGTAACATGTGATGATGTGTATTTATGCGTTTGCTCAGATATTTGTAAGTTTAATACTGACCATGATGCATGTGGCTACTGAGGAAAAACATGCATAATATGTGAGGTTTGAAACTGGCTGTTGCCTAAGGCTGTCTTTGTACTGAGTCAGGATGGACCATGGCCTGATTGGCCTGATTATTTTAGTCATCCTCACAATGGCAGTCAAGCAGCAAATGGGATTTTTGACCGACACATGAAATAACTAGTGCACAGTTGATTATTTCATAGATACCACCTGTCATACAAAAGTAAATGGGAACTAAGGAGTTGGAGCCAAAGTTAGAAACTGAGTAGAGTTCAATTTGAATGCCAAGGAAGCTGGATGATTATATGAAAGGGAAGGTGGATGTTTACATGAAGGTCATATTTATTAAAAAAAAAAAAAAGCAATGTCTCTTTATGCTCAGGAAATTAAAACATACCCCCTGCCATAAAACAAATTACTAGGCAAATGTCCTAAGAATGACTGTTCTTGTCTTCTTGGTAATGAATAAAAATATGAGAGCCAGGCATAGTAGCACATATCTGTAATACTAACACTTGGAAGGCTAAGGCAGAAAGATTAAAGTTTGAGGCCAGCAAGACCTTATATCATAAAAACAAAGAAGAGGGCTTGAGAATTATAGCTCAGTGATACGGCACTTTCCTTACATACACAAGGCCCTGGGTTCAATCCTCAGCACTACCAAAATAAGTACATTAAAAATTAGAGTTCCCTTCTCGATTGGTTTTCCAGTTAATATCATCAGTGGCAAATAATGCTTAAGATCTAACCTCTCCTTCCCTGTAGAACTATTCTTTAAAGGATGCTTATGATAAGACCCTGAGATTTCCAACTATAAGGTAATTAATTGGTATTTGCTTCAATATATTTTATATATAATGGGATTTTTTTGTTTGCTTTCTTTTTGAGTCAGAAGCTTGCTCTATCATCCAGCCTGGCCTTGAACTTGCAGCTATCACCCTGCCTTTGTCTCCCAAGTATAGGGATTATAGGCATTCACCATCACTTGTGAAAGTTTTGCTCTCTTCCCAGCATTTGACTTAAGAGTATCAAACTTAGATTCTTAAGAAAATAGAGTTCTGTTTTCTCACAATTGATATGAGAAGTTGATCCCCCAAGTAATTTTTTTTTATTTGGTTTTTCGAGACAGGGTTTCTCTGTGTAGCTTTGGTGCCTGTCCTGGGTCTAGCTCTGTAGACCAGGCTGGCCTTGAACTCACAGAGATCTACCTGGCTCTGCCTCCCAAGTGCCGGGATTAAAGGTTGCACCACCGCTGCCTGGCCCTCCCCCAAGTAATATTAAAGAGTACTTCAGTCCCCTTGTAAAAGTTGTCTTAATTAGAATTTTTTAAAAATTCAAGCTGAGTGGCATAGTACCTGCTTGTAATCACAACAGTAGGGGAGCTGAAACAGGAAGACACCATGACTTCTGGGGCAACCTGGGCTACAGTGAGTTCCAGGCTAGCCACGTCTAGATAGTAAGGTCTTATCTAAGGAAGAAAGGAAGGAAAAAGAAAGAACAAATTTTTAAAATTCAGAATAAAATAAGGCATTGTCTATTCCTCAGAACAGCTAGATAAGAACCTAAGGTTTTTCCTGTTTTGTTACCTCCTTAAGGCAAGAACCCCTCTGGAACAGGAAGTTTTTAACCTCCTCCATAAAAACAAACAGCCAGTGACAGACCCTTTACTGACTCCTGTGGAAAAAGCCTCCCTCCGAGCCATGAGCCTGGAAGAGGTAAGTGTAAGAGACCATCGCACACACCAAGGCAAGCCCTGGTTCTCCCAGCCTTTGACTTCAGGTCCAGGAGTTACTGTCCATGTCATTCATTGTAGGCTAAGATTCGCCGAGCAGAGCTTCAGAGGGCCCGGGCTTTGCAGTCCTACTATGAAGCCAGGGCTCGAAGAATGAAGAAGATCAAAAGTAAAAAGTAAGGAAGCCGTGGATCTCATAGGAGAAAATGGTGGGGTTAATCTCGAATTCTTTGGAGAAAACTTTTACCATGACAGTTAGGGTCATGTAAAAGAAGTCCCAAGTAGGAATGACTAGTCACTTTTTCCTAAACCAACCTCACGTAGTTCTGCGTGCTTCAGCAATGCCCTTTGCTCTGGCTTTAGCGTTTATACTTGACATTGACACGAGGACTGTTTGGTTACTCTCTCTCCTCCCAAAACATCATGGAGTGGTTCTGCAGAGCTCTGAATTTCCACAGCTGTTGAATCCAGTAGGACTTTTGTTTTGCCTTTTTGCCTCTTTGGAACGTGTTCTGTTCCTTCTTTGACCTATAGAAATAGGAGAGTCTGCTCCACAGAAGTCTGAATGGTCGGAGAGTCCTGTCCGTCTTCTCAGGTTCCGTATTAACTGTGGTAGCCATTCTAGCACCTGCATAAGGAACCCCTTTGGATACTGTGGGCACTTTTGCATGTGGTGTTCAATGTTTCAGCTAAATCTCAGCTCCCACACCTCCTCTCTTACCCTGTAGATACCACAAAATTGTGAAGAAAGGAAAGGCCAAGAAAGCCATCAAAGACTTTGAGCAGCTGAGGAAGGTCGATCCAAATGCTGCATTGGAAGAACTGGAAAAAATTGAGAAAGCCAGAATGATGGTGAGATTGCCTTTTGCTGTTCACACCTTTGCCAATGACTATCCCTGGAAGGGGTTGAAGATCTCATTTTGTCCTTCCTTTCCAGGAGCGAATGAGTCTTAAGCATCAAAACAGTGGCAAATGGGCCAAGTCGAAGGCAATTATGGCAAAGTATGACCTGGAGGTAAGAAATACACCAGACAATAGGAGATGGAATTGGAGGAAAAAAGAAAACCAGTACACAAGGATGGTAGCTGAAATAGAATTGGGGAAAAGCCACAAGGATGAATGAAAAAACAGGAATATAAAAAGATACCAAAAAAAAATTTAAGGCAGAGAGGAAAATGACCAGGAAAAAGATGGAAGGAAAATAACATCAAGGCAAATCTAATAAAAGAGGGAGGAACTTTTTTTTTTTTTTTTTTTGGTTTTTCGAGACAGGGTTTCTCTGTGTAGCTTTGCGCCTTTCCTGGAACTGGCTTTGGAGACCAGGCTGGCCTTGAACTCACAGAGATCCACCTGCCTCTGCCTCCCGAGTGCTGGGATCAAAGGCGTGCGCCACCACCGCCCGGCGGGAGGAACTTTTTATTTTTTTTAATCATTGTATTTCACCTGTTGCTTCTTTAAGGATAATTTGTCTTTCTATTTTATTCTATGGCTACTAAAAAAAAGTATGTGTACTCTTTTAACAGTAGATACCAGTAAAAAATAGCAAGTGAAATGGGAAAACTGGGTTTGTAGCTCAATGGTAGAGCACTTACCTAGCATACTAAAAGCTTGGGGTTCCAACTCAGGACTATGAAGAAAAAAAAATACAGGCAGTAGCTTGAGCTTAATGTTGTAACACATACCTACAAACCCAGCGCTAGAAAGGCTAAGGCAGGGCCACCCATTGCAAGGTCAGACTGGGCCACCTAGTAAGACCCTGTCAGCAAAAGGAAAAGGAAAGAATGAAAGAATGGAGGCTACTTTAAGAAATGAGGGAAAATCTATTTACTGTGGTCACTAACGTCAAATTTCCTATGCTGGGGGACTCCTTCCTCTAGGCCCGCCAAGCTATGCAGGAACAATTGGCTAAGAACAAGGAACTGACACAGAAGCTCCAAGTTGTTTCAGAGAGTGAGGAAGAGGGAGGCGCTGAAGAGGAGGAAGCCCGAGTTCCTGATGTAGCCAATGAAGTAAAGATGAATGCTCATGGACCCAATCCGTGGATGCTCGGGCGTTGCAATCGTGATGTAAAAGAGGATGAGATCCAGGCAGACTCAGAAGAACTGCCTGAGCCTGTGGCCCATGAGTTTTCTGAAAATGAGGGAAATGAAAAGCCAGTGGCAGAGGAAGATGTTTTGTTGAAAGAATTTGAGGAAAGGAGATCCCTTAGGAAAAGAGCTAAGCTCAACCAGGATGCTGAGCCAGTGGGTGGCCAAGAAACAAAAGGTGAGCTGTGATGAAGTGGAAGGGGCAATTTCTTATTTGCTCTGGATGGACGGAGAGAAAAAAGAAATGTCCACCCACACATGCTACATAGTGATTATTTTAAGAGTGTGTACTAGGTCCCTGAAGTGAAATTAGATTCGTAATCTTCAAAAAGACATTACTAAGTTAGCCTTGAAAAGGTGTGGCTTATCATTCCTAGTACCTACAGACTTGAACCTAGTAAGATGGTAAGTGTCAAAATCTATACATACTTTGAGACATTAGGTAGATTTGGAGAAATTGTTAAACTGCTCTAAATGTCTGGAGTCCAATTTTTGTTTTTGTTTTTGTTTTTTTGTCTTGCTTGTAAAGTGAGAAAGTGGCATTTTTAGCACTTCATAATGCTAGATGTTTCTGTGTCTGTATTTGGGTGACACTTCCCCAGAATGAATTGTTCTGCAGGCTACATGTAAGTTTCTTTATTTATTGTAGTGCTATAGTCCTGGGGATGGGATTCAGGGCAATATTCTAGGCAAGTGCTGCACCACTGCCCGATATCCTTGGTCTCCCCACCCACCCTTTGGTTTTTGGTTTTTGGTTTTTGGTTTTTGTTGTTGTTTTGGTTTTCATATGGTTTCTCTGTGTCGCAGCTCTGGCTGTCCTGGAAATCACTTTGTAGACCAGGCTGGCCTTGAAGTCACAAAGATATGCCTGCCTCTGCCTCCTGAATGCTGGGCTCAAAGGCGTATGCCACCACCATCTGGCTATCCTCGGTCTTGTGGTGAGATTTTTCTATAAACAATATTCATGCTTTAGAGGCTGCTTGAATTTTTTTTTCTTAAACAGGATCTCATGCAGCCCATGTTGGCTTTAAACTCACTATGTAGTCAAGGATACCTTGAACTCCTGATGCTCCTGCCTCTACCTTTGGAGTGCTAGGATTACAAATGTGTGTCACTGTTGGGCAGTGGTAGTGCACGCCTTTAATCCCAGCACTTGGGAGGCAGAGTCAGGTGGATCTCTGTGATTTGAGGCCAGCCTGGTCTATAAAGCGAGATCCAAGACAGGCTCCAAAGCTATACAGAGAAACCCCCATTGGGTGGGGGGGGGGCTGGTTATCTGGCACACGCCTTTAATCCTAGCACTCGGGAGGCAGAGGCAGGAGGATCTCTAAATATGAGGCCAGCCTGGTCTACAGAGTGAGTTCCAGGACAGCCAGAGCTACACAGAGAAACCCTGTCTCAGGGGACAGGGGGACTGGTTATCTAAGACAAGTGTGCTACATGTCTACAATCCCAGCACTTAGGAAACTGAGCTAAAAAGTTCAAGGTCTGTAGCTAGAGTTTTCCTGCCTGGCCCACAGTCAGGACAAATCTCTATCACCTGCCAGTCCCACAGCCACTCAGACCTGACCAAGTAAACACAGAGACTTATATTGGTTACAAACTGTATGGCCATGGCAGGCTTCTTGTTAACTGTTCTTACAGCTTAAATTAATCCATTTCCATTAATTTATACCTTGCCACATGGCTCGTGGCTTACCGGCATCTTCACATGCTGTTTGTCATCATGGCGGCTGGCAGTGTCTCTCTGACTCAGCCTTCCACTTCCCAGCTTTATTCTCCTCCTTGTCCCACCTATACTTCCTGCCTAGCCAATGGCCAATCAGTGTTTTATTTATTGACTAATCAGCAACACATTTGCCATACAGAACATCCCACAGCAAAGGTCAGCCTAGGCAACATAGCAAATTTGAGGATAACCTGGGATACCTTGTAAGATTCCTATTTCAAAGGAGGGAGGGGGACTGATCATTTATCTGGCAGAAAGATAAACCCAGCTAGTGTCAGATAACAGACCACAGAATTTCAAGGGTAGCCTGGATAACACAGTGAGACCCTATCTCTTACCAAATTTTTTTTTTAAAAAAAGGAGGGATGGGGATGCCAATCATGGTGGCGCGTACCTTTTTATCTCAGGCAGAGGTGAATATCTCTATTCAAAGTCAGCCTGGTCTACATAGCAAGACCCTTTCTCAAAAAAAAAAGCAAAAATAAATGAATTATAAAAGGGGTGGTCATCTAGCGAGCTAAATATTTTGAAGCTGTTGGTTGTGGTATGGTAGTATAATGGTAGATTTTTAAGACTCAATTAGAGCTTCTCCAAACTTTATAAGGCATATTATAAGAAGTAATGCCCTAAAATATGAGGAAGTCATGGATGTCCCCCTCCAACACACACACTCTATCAAAATGAGCTTGGAAATTTACTTTTGAGAAATATTGGTATACCTGTCTCAAGGCCAAATCTAAAATGATATAATAGCTTCAAGCCAAAGCTAGAAAGCAAGGTCCACAAGGAAGGAAGACAACTTTAGTTATCAAAAAGGGCAGTTTAGAAGAATAGTGTGTTGCTGTTGTTTCCCTCAAGGCTCTAAGACTAGAGATTTGGGCAGTAACTGGAAAATGGAAGCTTACCTCTACTCAAAGAAGCAGCTACTTCATTTTTTCTTGACTAGGTCACATACAACAGGTTATATAATCTGCTTGAGATGTGTAGTGAAAGGGGGAGATATGTTCAACATATGACATGTACTTATGAAAACGTAAGTTTAACTAGTTCAAAAGTATGAATTGAGGCTCGCATAGTTGTACATGCCTATAGTCCCAGCACTTGGGAGGTAGGGGTAGAAGAATCAGGAGTTCCAAGGTCATCCTCAGCTACATAGCAAGTTCAAAGCTAATATGAACTACATGAAAACCTGTCCCAAAAAATACATATATAAATAAATAACCAAAAGATTATAAAATGAGGATTCTTGGGTCAGTCAATACAAAACCCTCCAGAGGAGCTTTTTCTAGGCCATGAAGCCTAAATTACAATACTGTTTCATTCAGATGTGGTACCTGTTAGAATGTCACCTTCACCTTTTTTTTTCCTTTTAATTTGGAGCTTTGGGATAGGAGTGGAGCTTGGTGGTGAGTGTTTACCTGGTATGTACCAGGCCTTGGGTTTGTTCTCCAGCACCACACTTTTAAAAATAAATAAAAAGAACTTCCAAGGATCTTTCCAAGTAGAGTTGACTATACAGGGTAGTTAAGCCCCAGTCCTGGTCATTAGCGGTCACCTGGGAAATAGGACCCCGTTTGTCCTTATTAGAGTAGTTCATGGTATTCCGCACTCCGTAGTTGCTTGACAAATCCTCATTAACTGGGAAACTTCCACGCTTCTTCTCTGACAGCTTTATTTTTTTCCCTCCAGATTCTACCAGCAAGGAGGTATTATCTGAATTGAGGGCATTGTCTCAGAAACTCAGTAAGGAAAATCATCTATCCAAGAAGCAAAAAGAGAGTTCAGCAAAGACTGTTCCCCTGGTCCAGGAAGAGGAACCTTCCCCAGAGGAAGAGGAGCCTCTATTGCTGCAGAGGCCAGAGAGACTACAAACTCTGGAGGAACTAGAAGAGCTAGGTAAAGAGGACTGTCTTCCAAATAAGGAACTCCCTAGAGCTGCAGTAGAAGGGGAGCAGATGAGAAGGAACCCCCAAAATCAGTTGAAGGGGAAGAAGAAGAAGGAGCAGATGATCAGTCTACAGAACCTCCTGACTACAAGAACTCCTTCTGTGACATCAGTGGCGGTTCCCACAACAGTAGAGGAGCTGGTGAGCAGAGCCAGGGTCTTGGGCTTGTGGGGGCTGGAGCTGGAACAGAACAGGTCCTTCTTACAGCACCATCTACGAAGGTTGGTTTTGCTGGAAATACATTTCAGGAGTTGAGGTCCAGATTACCATGGTGGGAGGCTGTGTCCAAGTGTCAGTTTAATAGATACAGATATGTGGACACAGCTGAGCCACACAAGAAGCCTAAATTCTGAGCCACTAAAGCTCCCTAGGGTGACTGTCAACCAGCCCTCAATGGAGGCGGTAGTCACTGAAAGCTCTGACTAGATCTCAGGCAGGCACAAGAACTCAAACTTCAGTTCCCTCGTCTCAATTCCAACCACCAGTGGTCTGCCCTCAACCCCAGTCCCAACCCCAAATTAAGTAATTAAAACTAGCAAGACAAAACACCCTATCCACTTTTTTCTGGAATATAAACTGCTGGAAGTTCCCATTCTGGCCTCGCTTGGAGCTTCTGCTGTTGACCCAGACCATCCTTTCTCCCACCCTAAAACTTCCTTATTGAAGGTTTTAAATTGTGTCATATGATGACAAGCTAAGGATATTCACCCTAGAGAGAGAAATCGGAGCATAATTGCATGATTGGTTCCTATTGAGAATCGATCATCCTTTTAACTCTTCCCCCTAGGGGGCGCTAAGATGTCACAACCCAGGATTCGGTCTTGTCATGAAGCACTCGAAAGACAAGTTTCAGTTCTTTGCACTTGTTTCTTCCCAGGAAGATGAAGTGGAGAGAGACCAAAAGCAAATGATAAAGGAAGCTTTTGCCGGGGATGATGTCATCAAGGAGTTCCTAAAAGAGAAGAGGGAAGCTATCCAGGCCAATAAGCCAAAGGACCTGGACCTGACCTTGCCTGGCTGGGGAGAGTGGGGCGGGATGGACCTGAAGCCCAGCGCCAAGAAAAGACGCCGGTGAGAGGAAGGGGTAGCCTGTCAGAAGAGCACAGTTTCCCCAGCCCACCCTGAAGTGTGGTTCCTGCATTTTTGACTAAATCCTGAATACTCCTTTTACTATTTGGCTTTCCAGGTTTCTTATTAAAGCCCCTGAAGGTCCTCCGAGAAAAGATAAAAATTTGCCCAATGTGATTATAAATGAGAAGCGCAATGTCCACGCAGCAGCTCACCAGGTGAGGTTCAGAGAACTCTAGTTGTCTGATCTCCACTACCTGCTCCTCTTGCTTAAGAGAACTAATTTAGTATCAGTGGGGAGAGGGATTGTGATGTTTTCCTTTTTTGGTTTGTTTACTTTTGCGTTTTTGAGACAGCTTACCCCAGGTTGGCCTTGAACTCCAAATCCGCTGTGCTGAGCATGACCTGCACCATTAATCCCTGATCTCAGCACCCCTTAATGTCATACCTGGCTGGGATGTGTGATGATGATCAACAGAACAAATTTGTCTTTTCTACTGACTGGCTGTGAGAGTAACAAAGCCAGGCAGGCTGTGCTATTCTAACTACTGACCAGGTTTAGGCTGAAAAGAGATTCTTTTTTTTTGGGGGGGGGGGTTGCGCCTTTCCTGGAACTCGCTTTGGAGACCAAGCTGGCCTCGAACTCACAGAGATCCGCCTGCCTCTGCCTCCCGAGTGCTGGGATTAAAGGCGTGCGCCGCCCGGGAAAAAAAGATTCTTTGCAAGCAGTAACAGAGCCCCTAAGTCACAGTTTCAACTGGTGCTCCGGATCATTCTACTCTAAATGAGTCTTGCCAAAGTAAAAATTAACCATTCTGCTGTAGGCTTGGATTTGTAGTCAAGGTAACATGCAGAGACCAGAAGGTTTGAGCCATGTGTCAAGAAAAGTGGTGATGAACCAGTATCTGTCCACAAAACCGTAGGGATTTTCAGTTGAATCATATGCTAATAAGCAAGGGATGAGCTGGGTATGGTGGCACTGCCCTTAATCCCAGCAGAGGCAGGTATATCTCTGATCTACAGAGCGAGTTTTAGGATAGCCAGAGCTACATAGTGAGACCCTGTCTCAAAAAAAAAAGTAATAGTTATAATGAGCAAGGGATGTTTGCACTATGGGAAACTAGAGCACAGTCATTGTCCTCTGGAATATCACAGGCAGTACTGAGTGTTGTTGTTGTAGAGTCACATAAAGTAGAAAAGTTAGAAAATGGGCAGAAGATCCAGAGGGGAATTGGGCTTCTCTTGGGGTGAGGACGTGACCCCAAAAAAAGTCATTGAACTGCATAACCTGCATGTTCCCTTCAGTCCTGAGGTTTGCCCCTCATTAGTGCAATATTGAAATGAGTTATACTTGTCCTTCTAAAAAGAGAAATGAACTATGTAATGGGTACAAAACCGATGAGGGTTGGGAAATTGGCTCAGTTGCTAGAATACTTGCCTAGCACTGTGTAAAGCTGGACATAAAGCACACCTTTAATCTCTAATCTTAGCACTCTGGAGGTGGAGACAGGAAGATCAAAAGTTCAAGGTCATCCTTGGCTACCCAGTGAGTTGGAGGCTAGCCTGGGATACGTGAGGCCCTCTCAAAAAAAAATCTTGAGATAACATTTCAGTCATATTCTGTTTGATCTTAGTTTCTAAGCCAATCATTGCAGAAACTATTGCCAATATAATCCCAGCTGAGAATATGTAACTATCAATTGGATATAAATGGGGAGGGAAGGAATACTCTGATAGGACTGGTAAGGTGGTTCAGAAGGTAAAAGCATTTGTTGCCAAGCCTGATAACCTAATTTTAATCTGCAGGGGCCCACATTGTAGGAGGAGAATGCTCCAATGGGCCAAAATTACAGATGACAGCTAAGAGCATGCTTCTCAGAAAGGCTCGCCTTTTCCTTCCCAGAGCTCTTTCCATGTTTATTTACTATTGTCACAGCAAACTGTGAAATGGTTTTCCAGGAATCTTTCTTGACTTTTGCTTTGCTTTTTTTTTTTTTAAGACAGGATCTCATATACAGCTTAGTCTGACCTTGAACTCACTATGTTCCTGAGCATGGCCTTGAACTTGAACATCTGTTTTTCCTGCCACCCCCTTCAAGTGCTTGAATTACAAATATATGCCACCACATCTAGCTTATGTGATCCTGGGGATTGGACCCAGGACTTTGTGTGTGATAGACAAGTACAACCAACTCTGCCTCTTTTTAATTAGCTCAGTGGTTCTCACGCTTCCTAATGCTGTGACCTTCCTAATACAGTTCATGTTGTGCTGCCCCCAACCATAAAATTATTCATTGCTACTTCATAACTATAAATTTGATAATGTTATTATTATAATGAAAATATCTAATAAGTGAAACCTGTGAAAAGGATCATTTGACCCACAAAGGGGTCATGACCCACAGGTTGAGAACCACTGAATTAGCTAGCCACTACAGGAGAGTGAAGTGTGTCAAGACTCCTGTCTGACCTTATTTTTTCATACCCTCAGTAACATACACAGATAGAAAGATTATCAACCTAAACAAGACATTGCTTAGCCTAAAGGGAAAGGAAGCCTTTTTCTTTCAGTACTGACGTTGGGGAAGTGTTTACAGATCTGAGGGTAGCACTCTGGAGTGGAGAAGAGCACAGGGCAAGGACCAGGAACCCAAGGGTTCTGTTCTCTCACATTGCTTATTTTACTTGGGGAAATCATTTCCCCTGTCTAGACACAAGTTGATGCCAAGGAAGATAACTGATGCTATCAAGTAGGGCCAACCAGCTCTGCATCCTCTGATGCCTTAAGAGGATGAAGCTGAGCTCAAGAACCTGGAGGCATTCTGGATTCAGAAACATCTTTGGCTTCCTTAAAACATCAATCGTAAAGAGGAAAGGAAGGTAGATCTCTGAGTAGTTCAGGCTAGCCTGGTCTATATAGCAAGTTTCAGGCCAGCCAGAGCTACATGGTGAGACCATGTCTCAAAAAGCAAAAAAAAAAAAAAAAAAAAAAGGAAGAAAGGAGAGAATAGAGAGCAGGAAGAGAATAAAAGGGTCAGAATCCATAAGGATGCACAAATACTCTGGGGCTTCTTGAAGTGACAGTGTTGTCTAGAAGCACCCACTGGTTAGCAGCCTTAGAATTACTATAGCCAAACAGGAGTGGTCTTCTGGGTTTTCAGTCCTAAAACCATTGGCTAAGCCTGAGAGTATGGGTACCAAATAACTTCCAACAGATTGGCAGTCCTAAGATTCTATGGGAACACTGGGGTGCTTTGGCCTCTCCAAAGCTTACCTCCCTTGTGATTGTCACATAAAACTGAACTATGTAGACCAGCCTGGCCTTAAACTTGTGATCATTCTGTCTCAGCCCTGGCAAATGCTGAGATTACAAGCATGAGCCATTATGCCCCTTCTCTAGGCTACCTTTAAACAACTGTACCTCACACCGTATCCTTCCTTTCCCTTCCAGGTGCGGATGCTTCCATATCCATTCACCCACCATCATCAGTTTGAAAGGACCATCCAGAATCCTATAGGGTCCACGTGGAACACCCAGAGAGCCTTCCAAAAGTTGACTGCTCCCAAGATCATCACCAAGGCAGGCCATATTATCAAGCCCATAAAAGCAGAGGATGTGGGTTACCAATCTTCCCCAAGGTCTGATCTGTCTGTCATGCAGAGCAATCCAAAAGGACACGCCAAACATAAAAAACAGCTGAAGAAAAGCTCTATAGATTGAATTGTCAGAGGAATGTCCTGACTATTCCGCTGCTTGTCCTATGCTGCAAAATGAACTCCAAAACTGGCTTAATACACTGTGTGTAGTTAAGACATATCTTGGAAATAAAGAAATTTTTACCTTTATAACTTGACTGCCGTCTGTATTATCTCCCTGTTGAATCATTTTCTTTAAGTCAGACACTTTGGGTATCCCGGCTTTGTATTTCTCTACTTACCACTTTGTAAGGGGAACTTCATCTCCTTTCTTTACCAAGACTTGTAGCTGGTCATGAAAATGAAGGAAATGTATCCACATCGCTGGTTTTACATATGACACCCATCAATCATGATCCACCATAAATACCAATTTATAATGAGGGATTGACAAAGTACTACGTGGTTTAACCTCCGAATCCCGAAGCAGCATGTACAAACCACAGCTGGATCCTGCCCTTGGTTGGTCATGGAACCAAGCTGAAGTGGGGTCTAACCTCAGGAGTTGTAACTGTATCTGTGAGCTTCCCAGCTCATTCAGGTTGCTGTGTAGAGTATCATTTTGGGGAGATGTAGCTCAGTGGGGAATTTTGTTTCCTCGAAGAAACATTCTATCCTGCAGGAGGCTCCTTTAAGCATAAAGGTAACAACCCAGAGTAGCTTTAGGAACTCCCTGCAACTGACCAGATTTCACTAGGCCCCCTTCCTGTCAGAGTAAGTAATAGCTGGGAGTCCCTCTCAGATGGAGAGAGCCAGGCTGCTCTCTCCAGCCTCAGACTAGACCAGCTGCCTGGGGGAGGTTTACATCAACTGAGGCACCCAGAAAGGACACACTCCAGCCTCTTGAGCTACCTGCAGGCTATGAAATGTGCTCCAGGTTCTCAGCTTTGTGAGCTGTCACGCATGCCAGGGTGGGCTTTGGTAGCTGTCTTTGAGTCATTTCCCTCCTGTAATTAACCCCAATAAAATTCATTGGTTTACCAAGTTAGACTTTGGTGGTATCCCTGCTTTGGTCTATCTCAGGCACCCTATCTGGGGTGAGTAGACATGTGTTGGTTGTCTCCCCAGGAAAAATTTTGTCACAACAGGAGTGTACCAACCTACATACCTAGAAGCCCCAGGTTTGATTCCCCCAAAAAACCCCTAAAAATGGGGTCATGGAGGCATACTAGGTCTGTAGTGTAATCCCCAACACTCCAGAGGCAGAAGCTGGAAGATCAGTATCATTTTTGTATGCCCCTATAACAAGACAGTGAAGCTTTATCCTCACTTTCTTTACAAGTACACATGCAATTTCAGAAGTAAGCCTGTTTCCTTGCCAACTCACCCAGCCAGTTCCTCACCATTGATTCAAGCAGTATTTAGCCATATGGTAGCTAACATGGACTTTTGCCTCCTTTTGTATCACAGTACCTGGAAGGCTGGAGGTGCAGCTCAGTGGTAGAGTTAAGTGCTTAGCATGCCTCAGGCCCTGGACCACACTGCACTTCATGTCCTCCCATGGAGGCTCACCCCTCATAACCTTATGGTAAGTTTGTATCACAGGATGTAAACATTGAGAATGTGCTGATAGTTCTGAACCCTTCTGAGGAAAACACAAGAGTACACTATTTTACATAAAGTTTCAGTTTTGGGCATTTATAATCACTGGACGTATTGCTACTGTGGTTTTTCGGTTTTTATAACCTCTCCTCTCCATCTGGACCTTTGTCAAGCACGCTACTCCAAATCAGTTCTGAAATGTTAAGACCTCAAAAATTGGGGGAGGTGTTAGACCCCCCCCCCAGTACCTTGGTTTTTATAGGCAAAAGATTTCAGTGCAGAGTGATTAAGTCCTGTGTTATACAGTAAATTAATGGGAACTAGTACCTTAGGCTAACTTGGAAGCCAAAAGTCACAGTTTTGTTTTGTTTTTTCCCCTGAATTTCTGAGTGTTAACTGTGTGGGTTCTTACCAGCAGTCTTCAGGAAGTACCTGGAACTGGCTGTCAAGGGAAATGAATATAATGAGTAGTGTTCTATGCCCAAAGGGCATTTTTTAAGTTATGCACTGACTTGAGATTGTCCATAATCGGCTCCGCTAGCTGACACTTAAATCAGTAGCCAGTGAAGGGGAATGAGGAACCTCTACCTCTTCCTGCCTCCATTTAAGATACCTCAACATTCTTTCACTCTTAAGCACAAAGCTGCCACCTCTGTGCAACCCACTCCCCAAATCGAAGCGCCACCAGAAAGTGGACAATTCCCGGTCTACTTTCTCTGGACCCTCCTGAGCGCCTTTTGCGCTGCACAGCAGTAGAGTGATGCAAGCCACCCATCCTTCCGAGGAGAGGGCAGACACGGGAACATGACATTAACGACGCCCACTCCCCGTCTTCCAAGCCCCCAAACGGATTCGATTGTTGTTTCGTGGGGCTTTTTTTTTTCCTTTTCTTCCTCGGAACCTCCGAAGTGTTCTTCCTTCCCATTGGCCAAAGCTGCCCCTTGACGCCACCCAGGCTTTGCTTGCTGATTGGTCGTCTCTGGATGTGCCCAAGCCTTTTTCCCAGGGTGTGGCGCCCCCCTCCCGCCCCCAACAGGGTTCTGACCCCTGGCTCCTCCCTTCCCCCCAACCCCCCCTCTCCGTTCCGAATGGTACCGCCCTGGCTCGGCTCCCCCACGGCCAGGCCGCTGCCCTTAGGGCCCCCGGACGGGGCGGGGCACACTGGGGACAGGCAGAAGGCGGTGGTGGCGCCTTCCTGCCGTGCCCGAAGCCACCCCCGCCACCGTACAGCAACCCTCCTAGGTTCCACTTTCCCCTGAGCAGTTTTCGCATTGCCTTGGTAGCCCCGTCCCGTCTGTTGCAGCCCCCACTGGTCTTTTGGTCATCCCAAAGGGCAGCGTTCAATCCCAGCCCTCCGCGCTCCACACGCCCATCCGCCTCCACCCTTGGATTCTCGAAAGGCTCCTTTTCTCCCAGAGTCTGTACACCCTTCCCCTCCCGGTCCCTCTTTCTAGCGGACTGTCCATCCATCCCCGGGACCTCCCTCCCTGTGTGTGGCCGTTCCTCCCAGCGGCCTCCACTTCGCGGCGTCCCCTCCCCTTCGTAGCCAGCGTGGTGGAGCACTCCTGCACCCCCCTTCTTCTCTGTACCCCGGCGCTCTCTTATGTTGTCCCTTCACGTCCCACTCTAAGCCCCTCCCACGCCACCCCCACACACACTCACACCCCTCCCTGCGAGGCGTCCCCCGGCACCCCTCCCCTAGCCCCGCTTGTCTATGCCCCTCCCACACACCCGGTCCTTTTGTCTCCTCTTTGGTCTCTAAGTCCCCCGCCCCTCCCTCCCGCCCGCCCTCGCTCCCCCCGAGCACTCTCTTATCTTCCCCAGGTCCCGGCGCCCCGCCCCCTGGCCGCGCCCCGCCGGCCCCCTCCCTCCCGCGGCCCCATCTCCGCCCTCAGCGCTCCGCCTTCCCCCACCTCTTCCCCCACCCCGCCCCCGGGGGCTCGGGCCCTCCAGCCGGGCCCACCTCCCTGGTTCCCTGGTTTGCTCCTCCCGCCACGGCCGCCGCGGAACCCAGACCCACCCTTCCCGGGCCAGCAGCTCACGCTCCCGCGCGCTCTCCCCACACATGCACTCCTCCCTCCGCCCTGCCTCGCTACCTCGCCCAGGCCCGAAAGCCGTCCTGCCCCGGGCACCATGCAACCCGCCCTCGGGGAAGCGTCTCTCTTTGCTGCCCGCTGCGGGCACCTCGCGAGTGGACCCACAGCCCAAGAGCGGGAACCCAAACTGGGCGGGCCCGAGCCGCCTCTACATAGCCCGGCCCTTGGAACCCGCCCGGGACCTGGCGCCCGTCGGAAGTGTATAAGGACCGGCTGAGCGCCACTCCTCTGGCCTGCCCAACGTGCCCAGGGGAGACGCTGCGACCACAATGCCAGGGATGTCTACCTAGAGCTTCCTCCCAGCTTCCGCCCCAAACCTGTGCCTTCAGTATGCTGCTCCCACCTGAGGACTCGCGCTCAGCGGGCCGAGGTTGGGACGCTGTGTCCAATACCCTCCCCACACCAGCGTCAGGAGCCTTAGTTATGGACAATCTGGCCCCGTTAGTGGGAGCCAGTGATACGCCTTGACCACCTAGGGAGACGGGGAATTCACATCCCAGTCTAGTGCTTCAGGAAGGGAGCACCTCCCTGCCCGAATTCTGGCCCATCAGAGAGACCGTGCCTCTGGGCTTTGTATCAACCTTCTGCAGGTGGAGGGCTTGGAACTAAACTCTTTCATCTCAGGTGAAGGATGCGTCCTAAGTAGAAAGCTCAGCCACAGGCCAATAACTACTTAAAAACACGTCTGTTTCATAATGCCCACGTTGACGGTATCTCTCGCCCGAACCTCTGCTGCCAAGACCTTATTTACTCACCAGACTGGAAGCTCTTTGAAGGAGGTCCCTGTTCCTTACCCTAGCTCACTCAATGAATCTCTTGTGATTGGCAGATAACTGGATGTGTTTGTTAACTGCCCGCCTTTTGTGACTTAAGGTTGTACACTGGCGAGGGCCAGGATCAGATCGGGATTATTAGCTTGTGCCAGGCACAGCATGGTGCCCAAACGGTTTTTGAAAGGGCAATCAATGGTTTTTTGAAACTGATGAAAGTAATTATGCAGGAGGCAAATGCCTACCTCTGGATCCCCAGAACTGTGGATGCACCTGAGAGAGAGACTAAGGAAGTTGCTTTAGCTCATCTGCAATCCAAAGCAGAGCTGCTGGTGCCAGGTAGAGCCCCAGTCATCAACTGAACACAATGGTGTTAGGACTCTCCACTACCGGGAGGGGGTCTGCAAGGAGACATAAAGTCATCAATTCCAAGTTTACAACTGAAACCAAAAAAAAAAAAGTAAGTAGCCAGGGTTTTCTCACTGTGAAACAAACTGTCCCATATAAGGAACAAACCTGTAGCTCTGTCCCAAGGTCGAGCTGAACCCCAATCTGTCAAAAGAAAAAGGCTACAAACAGACTGGAATCCATCAACACCAATTACCGCGGGGTGGCGGGGGGACGGACAGTGAAAAGACTATTTCCTCCCATTTATGGATATATTCACCCTGTGCTTTGTAGCAGCTCATTTGTAACCTGGTCACTTTAGGGTTAGTAAAACTCCCTGCCCACCTCATAACCCCACCCCCAGATGGTCTGTGTTCTCTGTCCTTCCTCAGCCCTACACTGGCTTCACCCAAGCCAGCCTGCTCTAAATGGACACGGTCAGTGATCCAAGCAGAAACTGAAACAGTAACAATCAGACAGTGTCAAGAGACTCCGGCAGAGATGCCTCGGATGGCCCGGCCTCCTCCTCTGCCTTGGCACAGATGTTCTCATTGTCCAGGAAAGAAATACCAAATTCCCTCTTCAAGCTGGAGAGGGGATATTGCAAGGCTTATCCCCAAGGCCCAGCCCAGTTCCTCTGCCCCCTGATTATTCATCAGCTTGAGACTGTCAATATCTCCTCTCCCCATGCTAGCCAAGATTTTTCTCCCCTTCACCAGAGATTAAGGGGAGTGGGACCGGAGCTGCATGAGATTACTGAACTGTTCTGCAGATCTCTTTAGGGACTGTTAGCACATCAAAATACATATTTGGAAAATGCTCACAATTAACACTGGGGAAAAAAACAGTAAACACAGTGTCACTTTGCCAGGCTCAACAGTTTTGTTTTGTTTTGTTTAAATGCTAATGGCCTCAAATGGGGAGCAGCATCCATCAGTTAAATAAACAAGCCATTAGACTGAGACTAGAAGTGTCAACACATGACTAATCTACTAATTGGGAGAAGCCATAGAGTAGTGAGGAAGAAGGCAGCAAAGGATGCTGGAGGCTGTGTAGTGGACAGCTCAGGCACTTAGCATGTGGGGCTTAGAGCCAAGAAGACCTGAGTTTGAATCCTGCCCTCAAACAGTTCATAGCACTGTCTTCCATAAGTTTTTTGGTTTTTTTTCCCCCGAGCCTCTGTTCCCCATTCTGTAGAATGGGCATAATAATGGTACCCATATTACAGGATTGTTAGAGGCTGAACGGAGATGATACCGATAAAGCTGTTGATACTGGGCCTGCCATATCATCAGCATTCCATGCCTTGTTGGCTACACCTGATAACGTGAGGTAACTTGCAACAGTGAGCACTTTTTAAAAATGAAAAAGAATTGACACTTTGTCTGTAGGTATGCATGTCTCTTGTCTCCAGGTCCTCATTCCTCACCATATATCTGGCAAGGGCATGCTTTTGGTTGATTCTAGCATGTTTGCATTGTTTGATTGAGAGTTTTGTTTTTATTTTTGAGTTAGTGTCTTGTATAGTCAGAGTGTCCTCAAACTCACTATATAGCTGAGGATGGCCTTGAACTCTTGATCTTTCTGCTTCCACCTACCAAACACTGAGATTTTAGGTCTGTATCACTGAGCCTACCTGGTTCTAACTTCTTTTCTTTGTTTCAGTCACATTACATAGTCCTAGTTGGCCTGGAACTCACTCTGTAGAGCAGACTGGCCTTAAACTCACAGAGATCCACCTGCCTCTGCCTCCTGAGAGCCAGGATTAAAGTTGTGGGCCACCACCACCCAGAATGTATGTGTGTGACTGTACATGCCTCAGCATATGTGTGGAGGTCAGAAGACACCTTGAGTCAATTCTTTCCTTCCACCTTGAGGGTTCTGAGGATTAAACTCAGGTCATCAGCCTTGGTGACAAGCACCTTTATCAGCCCTGTGTTCTTGTGTGAACATTCACATTGCTTTTTCTCTTCTTTTTCTATTCTAGGAGATTTGGGGATTCCTTCTGTGTGATTAAGAAATTAAGCTGGTTGTGCATTAACCTGCCTTCCCCTTGCTGGGTCTTGTAGTTGTATGATAGCAACTACATTTTTTTTATTTGAAAAAAGAAATCCTGTCTAATGGTTCAAGCCTAGAATCCCAGCACTTGGGAGGCTGAGGGAGGAGGATCATTCTGGAGCCAGCCTGGGCCAGAGTCAGACTCTGTCTCAAGCAAAAAATAGCAACAGGGCTGGAGAGTTGTCTCAGTGGATAAGAGCACTGGCTACTCTTCCAGAGGTCCTGGGTTCAATTACCAGCACCCACATGGCAGCTCATAACTGTAACGCCAGTTTCAGGTGATCTGACACCCTCACACAAATATTCATGCAGGCAAGACACAAATGTGCCGGGTGGTGGTGGTACATGCCTTTAATCCCAGCATTCGAGTTCGAGGCCAGCCTGGGCTGCAGAGTGAGGTCCAGGACAGGCTCCAAAGCTACACAGAGAAACCCTGTCTCAAAAAACCAAACAAACAAACAAACAAAACCCACAAATGCACATGAAATAAAAGTAAATAAATTACTTTAAAAACAATGACAACAAAAGTCTCTGGAAGTACCCAGGAAGAAATAATAGATTTGAGGGCATTTTCTGGTCTATTAACAGGTGAAGGTGGTATGGAAGAGAAATTGGACCCTCTGGTCCACAATCTTCAATGGTTTATTTAGTTGTTGTTTGTTTTTGTCATTGTTAGAATTGTACTGGTTTGGAGAGTTTAGTGCTTTTTCTTTATTTATTGGAGGGACATGCCCCGGAGGTCAGAGAACAGCTTGCTGGAGTAGGTTCTCGCCTCCCATCATGCGTGTTCTGAGACTCAAACTCAGATTGTCTGGCTTGGCAGCAAGCACCATTACTTGCTGAGCCTTCTTGCCAGCACAGTCCTGTTATTTTGGTTTTCACTTTTTTCTTTTTTAAAGATTTTTCTTTTATTTCATGTGTATGATTGTGTCACTGTATGTATGTATGTGCACTGCATGTGTGTGGAGCAGATAGTTGTGAGCCTCCATGTAGGTACCTCAGAAACGAAACCCAGGTCCTCTGGAAGAACAGCAAGTGCTCGTAACCACTAAGCCATCTGTCTAGCCCCTGTTTTTGCAACAAGGTCCCAAGTAGCCCAGGATGGCCTTGAATTCAATATGTAGCTGAGGAAAACCTTGAGCATTTGATCCTCCTGCCTTCACCTCCGCAGTGCTGGGATTACAAATTTGTGTGCTCCCATACCTGGTTCGGTGAAGTGCTAGAGTGAAGAACCCAGGGCTTCGGGACAGGTTAGTTAAGCACTCTGTCAACTGAGTAACTATCCCCAGCTTCAGAATCTTCAGCTGTGTCTTTGTAAATTCTGCCTTGCGTTTAGAGTCCTGAGTAGACAGACTGTCATCGACACCCATAGACATTCTTCTCCCCAGTTCTACAACTGGACTACCCCCACACTAGCAATGGGATTATTCTCCAACTCCACTCTCCTTCAGTTACCCTTACACCTAAGCCTTGAATCAGGCTCCCTCCTGGCTCCACACTTTTGCATTTGCTTTTTTTCAAATGTCTCACTCTGCAGTCCTGGCTGATCTCAGAGACTCCGAAATTCTCCCACCTCAGTCTTCCCAGTGCTAAAATTACAGGCATGCATGCTGAAGTCCTGGCTCTGAGAATACCAAGCAAAAGAGGGCGGATTCACTCGTAAACTCTCCACAGGGATTAAGAGGTTTATGTGTTCTCCCTTTTCCTTCAGCAATTCAATTGCACTTCTCCAAGCCCAAGTTCTGTTCCAGAGTCTCAACTGTTGGCAACTGCATTGCCTATTTGGGCTACCCAAATTAGCCCCTCACCTTGTTCTCTGTCAATCAAATTCTCTTCCTTAAAGGACCAGCTAAATTGACTACGGTGTAGAAAGCTGCCCATGGTCCCCAAGGTGAGTTCAGCTTTTCACTCCCTAGTAGTTCATAACCAGGTATCCCCCCTTAGAGGGCCTCCTTGCCAACTATCTGGCATAATTTTTTTTCTGTTAGACACATGTAACCTTCTTGAGGACAAGATGCATTTCAGAGGACGTGGTACCACACACCTTTAATTCCAGCACTCAGGAGGCAGAGGTAAGGTGGAGTTCTGAGTTATGGGCCAGCCTGCTCTATGTAGTGAGTTCTGGGCCAGCCTGCTCTATGTAGTGAGTTCTCGGACAGCCAGCGGTGTTACACGGAGAAATCCTGTCTCAAAACGAAACAAAACAAAATAAAACAAAACAGGAAGACAAAGCCACAACTTGGTGGGAATTGGAGGGTGTTATGGTTTACAGGACAGGCTCCTAGGGGTGACATGGGATGATGGCATCAGAAACTAATAAAAAATTGGTCATGTGGTACCAGGCATGGTGGTGCACACCTTTGCTGTCAGCACTGAAGAGGCAGAGGCAGGCAGATCTATGTGAGTTCAGGGTCAACCTGGTCTAGATAGCAAGTTACAGGTCCATCACCTACAAAGAAAAAAGAGGTTATTCATGCTTCCATGCTTCAATATTTCAGGTGTTTCACAGGTTATCTCACTTCACATTCATCACAACTATGTAGAATAGGTAGTTATTTTCTGTTTTTTTTTTTTTTTTTTTTTTTTTTTTTTCTAGACAGGGTTTCTCTGTGCAGCCCTGTCTGTCTTGGAACTCGATCTATAGACCAGGCTGGACTCCAACTCAGAGATCTGCCTGCCTCTGCCTCCTGATCCCTGGGATTAAAGGTGTGTGCCACTACTGCCTGGCAAATAGGTACTGTTGCTGTGCCCATTTTACAGATGAGAAAAGGGATTCAGAGAAATGAAGGAATTTACCTTGAGTTGCCCAGATAAGACAATAGAAGATCTAGGATTCAAATCCAAGTCCAGTGACCTTCTCCTTATATCCTGCAGCTTCCAAAAGTACCCAAATGAGCCTACCACCTTCTCTGCTTCCATTTTACAGCATACAAGACATACTTTGTGCATGCCCTTGGAAGTTCGGTATACACACACACACATACACACACACACAGTGACCTGCATGTTTGCAACGTGATTGCGCTGATTTTTTTTTAATATGAAAATACTCCTAAATCAACTCAACCTGATGAGGAGTAGAGGATGGCTGGGCACAGCCATGTACTTCTCAAAAGGGATATAGAATTTCTTTTCTCATGCTCCTAACTGTAGAGCAAGTTTTATAACTCTACAATGACCTTGGAACTTGCACACACCCCCTTTTCAGTCTAACTGGCTTCTTGCTGTCTGTCTCATTCTTTGCAACTTCAGTTGTCTTATCTGGGTATTTGTTTGTTTTTGTGCCAATATCTCCAAAACGCCACGCCCCCCCACACACACACATGTGGATTCCTGATGTTCCAATAGCCTGCGGTGCCCTCCCCCACCACTCTCCATACTTCAGTTCTCCAAGTCAGTGTTCCAGTTTCTCCTCCTTCCAGAAGCCTTCCCAGACTCTGATCACCTGCCAGCTTTTTGATCTGGTCTGATTTTGCTATGTGTCCCCATCTGGCCCAGACCCTAGACCTTCCTGGTCAACCTCCAGAGTGCTGGGCTTACAGGTGCGTCAGCGCTACAGCAAGCTCTGATGTTTCTTTGAACCCAAATCTCGATTCTCATCTTCCTTCTGGGCTTGCACTCGCGCCCCCACCCCCCCACCCCTTCTCTCATTGCTCCTTGGGAGCTGTTTCCTTGACCACACTTGTCCCTTGAGTTTGAAGTTCCAGGTAGAGGAAAGTCTTTAGGAAAGAAAGACTTCATCAAATAAATCCCTTTCTCTTGCCTGTGAACCTCATGTTCCCTCTACCCTCCACACATATGTGGTGACATGAGTGCCTATACAAATGAACACAGAGAAGCAAATGAATGTGATAAAAAAAAAAGGCCTAGACCAAGCTGGACAGTGGTAGTGCATGCCTTTAATTTCAGCATTCAGGAAGCAGAGGCAGAAGGATCTCTATGAGTTTGAGGCCAGCCTGGTCTACAGAGCGATTTCCAGGATAGTCAGGGCTACACACAGTGAGATCCTGTCTCAAAAAACAAAAACAGATAAAGAAACAAAAAAGGCCTAGACCAATTACCCACCTTCAAATGCGGCCATGTAGGTTCAGGGGATTAAAGCCAGATGTTAAGCCCCTGTGTGCTGAACCATTTCACTGGCCCCATGGTAGCCTCCTTGCTCTAGTGTCTTGTAGTACAGGCAAAGTGAGAATGCATATAGCAGAAAATGTTTGAAATGTTTCTGATTTCAGCCTTAGCTAGGAAGTTAGTTATCAGTAAGGAGAGTTCCAGTTCACCTTTTAATCATTTGTCCAGGCATTGGAAAGTGGGTAATTGGTAGGTTGTAACTCTGGCTTTGATCTGGCCACTCTGGTTAAAAGATGCCCTTCCACTTGCGTATAAGAAAATACCACCTTTGAAAAAGGGAAGGGGGGGACAGCTATATACACTCCTGAAGGCTCAGACACTCCTGCAGAAGGGACTGAAAGAATGCCAGAGTGGCTGGGGTACCTGAACTGGAGATAATGCCACATGCCTCTATTCCCAGGACTTGGAAAATGGAGGCAGCAAGATCAGCAGTTCAAGGCCCACCTTATCTACATAGCAAGTTCACTGCCAGTTTGAAGCATATGAGCTGTCTCAAAAAACAAACAAAAGTACCATCTTTGACCCTTAAAGAGGGGCAATTACTGATGACCCATATTCTGCTCCCTCCCTAACTACTCCACACACTTTCTTTTGAGTCAGGGTCTTATTTTATACTGGCTGAGCCAGTACTCACCGTGTAGCCCAGGTTGGCCTTGAACTTGAAATACTTCTGTTTCAAACTTCTTGGGATTACAGGTGAGTACCATCCCATCAAGCTCCCCATTTCCTTCCAACCACAAATATTTATAATATTGGAGTAAGGTGATGAGAAAAGACTTTTTACACATCACAGATGAGAGGTCACACTTAGACCAGGTTCTAGAAATGGGTCTGTCTATGTACTTGAGGACTCCACTGTGGCCTAGAGTAAGTTGAACGTTCAGTCTGTTGTTAAGACCCGGATTAGAAGTCAGGGTGGCTGTCAAGTCCCTGGGGGCATCCTATTGAAGATAGCAATCATAGGGCTAGGAGCGTGAGGAAGTAGTGGCGTGCTGCCTAGTACAGGAAGCCCTGGGTTCCATCCCCAAAGTGACCAAGTGTCAAGAACTGTGTTCACTTGGGATCCTTTGTTCTGTGAGGCAGTGAAAGGTTCATGAAATCAGCCTCAGGGGCCAACTTCCATTCCAGACTTTGGCACTACTTTTCTCCTGGGGCATTAGACAACTCATTTCCCCTCTCTGATCCAGAGTCCTCGTGTAATCAATGCTAAAAAGCGGTCTTAATCTCTAGGGTCCCATAAGAAAATATAAGAAAAGAATTGGGAAAATGTAAAGTAGTAAAGCAAAATGAAATATTGGTTTCCTCCATTAAAAAATGTTCTAGGGGGGCTGGAGAGATGGCTCAGAGATTAAAAGCACTTCCAGAGGTCCTGAGTTCAATTCCCAGCAACCACATAGCAGCTTATAACCATCTATAATGAGATCTGATGATCTCTTCAGGTGTGCAGGCAAACATGCAGACAGAACACTGTATACATAATAAATAAATAAGTAAATATTTTTAAAAAAAATGTTCTAGGGCCAGGCGGTGGTGGCGCCCATCTTTAATCCCAGCACTCGGGAGGCAGAGGCCGGTGAATCTCTTTGAGTTCAAGGCCAGCCTGGTCTACAGAGTGAGTTCCAGGACAGGCTCCAAAACTACACAGAGAAACCCTGTCTCAAAAAAAAAAATGTTCTAGAAAGGACTGGGGATCTGGCTCATTTGGTCAAATGCTTGCTTAGCATGCATGGAGTCCTGAGTTCCATCCCTAACACGGAATAATCCAGGTATAGGAGAGCATGATTGTAATCCTGGCATGGAGGTGAAGGCAAGAGGATCAGGAATTCAAAGTCATCCTCAACTATGTAGTAAATTTAAGGCCAACTGGGCTACATGAGTTCCTCTCTCAAAAATGAATATATTTATGTGTATATATATGTATGTATACATATGTATGACCATCACATGCTCATTGTAGAAGTTTTGAAAATACAGGCAACTATAAAAAAAATCATAAAACTTGTTTGTAATCCTACCAACATGAAGCTTAGTACTGTTAACATTTTAGTATTTTATTTATATCTATTACATATTTTTTATTTTTAATTTGGTATTTATAGATTACATGCAAAATTACTGATAGCATGTTAAGTATAGCACATTGCTTTTAACATTTTTCTTATTTTAAACGTTTTTATTACATTTATTTAGTGTGAGTGTAAGCACATGTGTATGCATGTATACATGTTAGTGTGTGTGTGTGTGTGTGTGTGTGTGTGTGTGTATGTACGTGTGTGTAGATCAGAGGGCAATGTGTGGGAGCTGGCTCCCTGGTTCTACTGTGGGTATTGAACTGAGGTCACCAGCCTTGGTAGCAAGTGACTTTATTCACTGAGCCATCTTGACAGCTTTTACTATTTTTTAAAATTTATTTATTTTGTGTACATTGGTGTCTTGTTTACATATATGTCTGTGTGAGGGTATTGGATCCCCTGTAACTGGAATTACAGTTATGAGCTGTCCTGTGGGTGCTGAGAATTGAACTCGGGTCCCCTCGAGCTATAAAGACAGTTGTCAGCTGACACAGCAACAAGTGCTCTCAACTACTGAGAAATCTCTCCAGCCTGAGTTCCATATATTTTTAAGAAACAAGCTGATTTTTAAAAAAAAAGGCTTTCCTAAACACTCTGATACTGAGTTTAAGTGAAACAAATAACTATTAGGATGTATAGTTCAGTATTTAAAATTGCACTTCTTGGGCTGGGAGTGCAGCTCAGGTGGTAGTCCTGGCCTGGCCTGGATACAGCTCTGGATTCTGTCCCTAACACTGTACAAACTGGGGATGGTATTCCATGCCTGCAACCCCAGCACTTGAGAGGTGGAGGCAGGCAGAACAAGAGTTCAAGGTCATCTTGGTTACACAGCAAGTGTAAGATCAGCACGGACGACAGGACAGCCTATCTCAAAAAGCCAAAAGAGAAAGGAAGGGAAGGACAGAGGATAGGTCATGTTGAATTTTTTTCTAGTTTATTATCCATTTGTTTTGTTTCATTTTACAACTTTGTTGTTGTCATGTGATTGTGTGTGTGTGTGTGTGTGTGTGTGTGTGTGTGTGTACTAGAGTATATGTGTGTGGAGGTTGAAGAACAACTTTGTGGAGTCAGGTTTCTCCTTCCACCTGTACGTGGCTTCCAAGGATTGAACTTGGCTCCTCAGGCTTCCCAATCAAGTGTTCTTACTTGCTGAGTCATTGCACTGGAATTTTTTTTTTTTTTTTGAGACAGGGTCTTGCTACATAGCTAAGGCTGGTCTCAAATTCACTGTGTAGCCTAGGTTGTCCTTGAATTCAGGATGATCCTCCTGCTTCAGCTTTTCTAATGTTGGGATTATAGGCATGTGCCACCACTCCCAGTTTATTGGCTATTAGAATTTATTATATGCTGGACATAATGGCACACACCTTTAATTCAAACATTCTGGAGGCAAGGTCTGGAGGATCTCTAAGTTCGAGGCCAGCCTGGTCTACAAAAGTGGTTCCAGGACAGCCAGGGCTACACAGAGAAACCAAAAACTTAAATTTTTTTAAATTGCCAATTTGTGTCCTTTGACTGTTTTTGTTGTTGCTTTTTTTTTTTTTTTTTTTTGGTTTTTTGAGACAGGGTTTCTCTGTGTAGCTTTGGAGCCTGTCCTGGAACTCACTCTGTAGCCCAGGCTGGCCTCGAACTCACAGAGATCCGCCTGGCTCTGCCTCCTGAGTGCTGGGATTAAAGGTGTGCGCAACCGCTGCCTAGCCTTTGACTGTTTTTCTATGAGTTGCTCATCTTTTCCTGTAAACTTGTAAGACTTTCAGGTTTTTTTAATTAAGACATTCTGAGCTGGAGAGATAGCTCAAAAGTTAAGCGCTCTTGCTACTTTTCTAAGAAAACCTGAGTTGACCCATGTCAGGTGACTATATATGACTCCAGCACTAGGAAACCCAATATCCTCCTTCTGGCTCCTGTGGGGACATACAAACACTTTTAAGAAAAGACGTTTTAGAGCAAGAAAGATGTTCAGTGATTACGAGTACATGCAGTCCTTGAAGAGGTCCCGAGTCTGGTTCCCACCACCCATACATATCAGGTGACTCACAACCATCCACCTGTATGAACTCCAGCTCCAGGCAGATTTGATGCCTCTGACCTTCAGAGACACTCACATACATGGGTACATACCCACACATGCATCATACACATAATTTAAAAATTAAAAATGTTTTATGTTTTGGCCAGGTAGTGGTGGCACACGCCTTTAATCCCAGCACTTGGGAGGCAGAGCCAGGCGGATCTCTATGAGTTCGAGACCAGTCTGGTCTATGGTGTGAGTTCCAGGACAGGCTCCAAAACTACGCAGAGAAACCCTGTCTTGAAAAACCAAAAAAAAAAAAAAAAAGTTTTATGCTTTTACATGGCCAAATCTACTTCATCCTTCACTGTTCCTTCATTTGCCTTTAAACCTAAAACAACTTGCCCTACTTCCAAGATCAGATCACAAGTACATTCACCTATTTTCTTCTAGATTGTTTATGGCCTTATTTTTGTTTTTTTTTGTTTGTTTTTCAAGACAGGGTTTCTCTGTGTAGCTTTGGCTGTCCTAGAACTCAATCTGTAGCCTGGCCTGGAACTCAGAGATCTGCCTGATGAGGCCTTTCTTGATCACTTTAGGCCATAGTAGACAACAACAAGCTTTTATTTAACAGAGTCTTAAGTAGCTCAGACAAGATTTGAATTCACCAGGCAGATAAGGGTGACCTTGAACATCTGATCTTCTTGTCTCTATGTCCTAAGTGCTGGGATTGCAGGCATGCCCCACCATATCTGGTTTATGGGGTGTTAGGGATCAAACTTAAGACTTGTGATGATAAGCAAACACTCTTCAGACTGAGTTATCTCCAGCCCAAGAATGGCCTTTAAAGTCAAAGGAAGCTGGAACCAAGTCTCTGCTTCATTCTTTACTTACGTCCTAGCTGTGTGATCAAAGGCATCTTCAACTTTGTCTATAATGGGATTCCAAGGCCTGCAAGATGGCTCTGAAGAGAAAGATACTTGCTACTAAGCCTGATCTGAGTTCAATTCTGGGGACCCACATGGTAGGAGAAAACTGACTCCCAAAAGTTGTCCTTTGGTCTTCACATATGTGCTGTGGTACATACACCTCCATAAACAAACAAACAAACAAATAACTAAATAAATAAATGTAATTTTAAAGAGGAGATACGAGCTGAGCATAGTGGTACATACCTGTAATCCCAACACTAGGGAGGTAGAAGCAAGAGGATGAGGGTTTTTTCTTTTTCTTTTCTTCTTTTTTGTTGTTCTTGTTGTTTTATTTTATTTTATTTCATTTTTTTGTTTTTTTGAGACAAGGTTTCCACATATAAACAGCCCTGGCCATCCTGGAACTTACTCTGTAGACCAGGCTGGCCTTGAACTCAGAGATTTGCCTGCTTTTGCCCCACTAGTGCTTCAATTAAAGACATGCACCACCACTGCCCAGTGAGGATCAGTTTTTCAAGACATTCTCAGCCACATAATGTTCCAGGGCAGCCTGGGCTATGAATGAGACTCTGTCTCAAACTCACACCCCCAATTAAGATACTAATAGTTTCCAATCTATGCATTGTTTTTTTTGTTTGTTTGTTTTTGTTTTTTTAACAAAAACATCGACGTTTAATTCCCACACACACACACCCCAAACACTGACACTAGGCTGATTTCCCATATGACATTATTTTCTACTATAAGTATGGCATTGTTTTAATGACTAAATAATGTATGTAGAATAGCCAACCAGACACCTCAGACATAGTTAGCTGGACGTGGTTGCTCCTGTCTGTAATCCGACCACTTAAAAGACTGAGGCAAGACGATCTAGAGTTAATTTGAGGCTGGCTTTTTTTTTTTTGACAAAGTCTTACATAGCAAGACTTTATCTAAAAAAAGGGAGGGGGCAACTGGCTCTGGCATGGTGGCATCCAACCACTTAACAGACTGAGGGAAGACGATCCAGAGTGAGTTCAAGACCAGCTTTTTTTTTTTTTTTAGACTATGTAAAACTGTCTTTAAAAAAAAAATAGTCAGGTGGTGGTGGCGGCGGCGGCGGCGGCGGCGGCGGCGGCGGCGGCGGCACACGCCTTTAATCCCAGCACTTAGGAGGCAGAGTCAGGTGGATCTCTGTGAGTTTGAGGCCAGCCTGGTTTACAGAGTGAGATCTAGGATAGGCACCAAAACTACACAGAGAAACCCTGTCTCAAAAAACAAACAAACAAACAAACAAACAAAAAACCACTGGGGGCTGGAGAGATAGCTCAGTAGTTAAGAGCACTGACTGCTCTTCAGAGGACCTGGGTTCAATTCCCAGCACCCACATGGCAGCTCACAACTGTCTGTAACTCCAGTTTCAGGGGACCTGACCCCCATGGCAAAACACCAATGAACATCAAATAAAAATAAATAACTTTTTTTAAAAATGAAATTTAAATAAATAAATAATAAAAAGGCAGCAACAAGCCTTGGCATGGTGGCACACACCTTTAATTCCAATGCTTGAGAGGCAAGTAGATCTCTGTGAGTTTGAGTTCCAGGCCAGCCTGGTCTACAAATCCAGTTCCAGGACAGCCAGGACTACACAGAGAAACCCTGTCTCAAAAATAGAAAAAAGAAAGTATATGTGTTGGGGTGTGGTATGTGTACATGAGGTGCCTTCATAGATGGCCTCAGATTCCACTGGAGCTGGAGATACATGTAGTTGTAAGCCACCTGATGTAGGTGTGGAGAACCAAACTCAGGCCTCGTGCAAGAGCTGTTTGTGCTCTTAACCACTGGGCAATCTCTCCAGCACTGACATTTCTGGTTTAGATTGCTCAGTATCCCAATGCCCTGATGATTTAAAGTAAATCCACTGACAGCTAGGTCAAAACATGTCACCCAGAGCTTGCCTAGCCCGATGCTAGAGTTCCCTCTGGACTTTGGGACTTCAGCATTTTCTGTGCTTCAGGGGAGAGCATCAATAAATCCTGGTGGTATCTGTGTCCAGGCGTACAAAATAGCAGCAAGTCTTTGGAGGGAACCCTAATGTCATGGCATCCTAAGCAAATTAGGCATGTGTCATGGACTATTCCCTTTTTCTGAGGCTGACTCTTTATGATTTTTGTTTGTTTGTTTGTTTGTTTGGTTGGTTAGTTGGTTCTGTTTTTGAGACAGGGTCTCATGTAAATTAGACTGGCCTCAAGCTTTGTAGATGAAGACAGCCTCGAACTTCTGATTTTTCTGCCTCCAATTCTTGCCACCATGCCTGGTTCTCTCTGGTGATGGTGTTAGAACACAGGACTTCATACATATTAGGGGAGCACTCTACTAACTGAGCTATTTCTCGGCCTTGATTTTCACAGTTTTGGCCACAGTGAGATCCCAGAGAGCTTTCAGCAAACTCTTCGTATGCTTTCATTAGGATTAGATGCTATCGCTTGCAACCAAGAGCTTGACTGAGCAGCTCAGTGGTAGAGCCCATGATTAGTATGTGTTCAGCCTTAGGATCAATCCCTGGAAGAAATCACTAACGGGTTATCATAATACCACTTCTAAGATTTTCTTTGGTGATCATGATGACATGAGGTGCTAACTTGTTTTCCTCAAATATTCACATATCCCAAACCATTCGTTAAGTAATACATTCTTCTCCACTGATTTGAAGTGGGTGAAATTTCCCCTTAAAAATCAACTCTTGCTCCAGGATTGTCCCTTTGACCCCATTCCTCCTAGAACTCCAGTGGGTTGTTCTTCTTTTCTGGAGCCCAGACCTGCCTGCTCCAGACCAAAGCTTCTGGCTAAGGACTAGCTACAGTCTCCTTTGTCCTGAAGCTAAAGGGCTGCTACTCAGGGACAGGCCTGCCGAGCTTCATGCCCCCCATAGTAAACCATTTACTTGATGGTTCTTGACTCAGATTAGAGAAACTCACAGACATAATTTCGAAGGGTTTACTTAGGCCCAAGGAAAGCCCTAGCGTTCTTCTCCACCCCCTCACTGGCTCCTTATATTTCTTACACTCATCACCACTCAGCTGGTATACAGTATCCTTCCTCCTGACCTGGGCCCCTAAGGCCTGACAGTGGCTATAGTGCTTACTACCTCCTGGCCCACTGTTTAGGTGACAGCAAAACTGAGTTAAAAGCCGGACCTGGGGGCACACAGTTGCCTCTCTAACATTCTGAAGACAGAGGCAGGAGGACTTCATGTTCCAGGCCAACTTGGAGTAAATAGCAAGAAGCTGACCCTGACCTCACATACACACCAAAAACTGAGTTTTTGCTGGAGATGTAGGTCATCTTGTAGAATACTTGCCTAGCATGCATGAAGCCCTGGGTTCCATCTCTAGCATCATGTAAAAGTAGGCATGGTGGTGCACACCTGTACTCCTAGAACGTGGAAAGGAGGAAGAAACAGAAGGATCAGAACTTCAATGATACCTTTGATTACATATAGTGAGTTCTGGCCAATGTGAGATTCATGAGATCGATCTCAAAAACAAACACGTGAGTGTTGTCCCAGCATTGGAGGTGCTAACTCTACCTGGTAGAGGAGAAACATAACTAGCCTCCAAAGACTTCTTCAAGAAGATTTCATTTGAGCATGGGCTCAGAAGACAGGCTAGAGCCTGGGAACAGGAAACATCATGAGCTGAAAGAGGGGATGGTCTTCTGAGGCTAAAGTTACATTGGTGTACACATGGCACCAAAAGATCTGAAGATGCCTTAGCTTTCATTAAGTGTAAGGACAATGTTTGGCAGTACATGCACCAAAACTGGAACATGGAGATGAGCATGACCCCTGTGCAAGAATGACAAGCGAATTTGTGAGGCATTTGGTATTTTTATTACTCTGTATGCTAGGTAAAAATTAACTTTTCAAAGTGTAAGGACAGACATCTGTGGAAATGCCTAAGTAAAAGTAGAGATCCCAATCAATTCCTTGGGAAATAATTGAATATGAATGTGGAGGATGGGAAACATGTGGTTCTGTAATCGTCTTTGGCAAGGACCTCTGTCATTAAGGGCATTGCTGAGGTGGTCATGGTTAAAGAACAAAGGAAACGGTAGGCCTGGGAGCTTTGAAAAAGCAACAGGAATCTACACAATGAACAATTATGTGATCACTAAGATAATGTTTACAAATATCAAGGAAATTACCATTGCAATTTTAGGTTAAAAAGCAAGCTATAAAATTATGTATTAAGTTTAATCACAAACTATCTATCTGAGGAAAATATGCATTTTTTTAAATGACTGGGGGGCCAGGGATGTAGCTCAGTTAGTAAAGTGTTTGCCCAGCATGCACAAAGCCCTGGGTTTAATCCCCAGCACTATATTTAAAAAAAAAAAAAGACTGATGATGCATACCTGTAATTCTAGTAGTGAGAAAGTAGAGGCAGGAGGATCAGAAGTTAAAGGTCATCCTTAGCTACATAGTAAGTTCCAGAACATTGTCCTATATGAGACTCTGCCTCCCCACCTCTCTAAAAAGAAAAGACAGGAAGTAGTGGTGCACACCAACAACCTCAGGACTGGGGAGTCTGACACAAGAGGGTGGAGAGTTTGGGGGTAGCCTGAGCTACACAGTAAGACTCAAAAAATAAAACGAAACAAAGCAAAAACTGGAAGAAAATGCACTAAAATGTTGACAGCAGTTGATTGTCTTTGAATAGTGGCCACATAATAACATACCTGCAAAAAAGTAAGAGAACTGGGTTCTGTGTTTGGCTTTTTTGGCATAAATTCTCAACATATCTGTGCATAAGGACTCTAAACCTATCACTATTATTCCTACTTTACAATGAGAAAACTGAGGCTCCCTAACTAAAATCCACATAGCTAGCTGAGGGTGATGGCTCACACCTCTACTTTCAGCATTTGGAAGGCTGAGGCAGGGGTATTGCCATAAATTCAGGGCCAGCCTAGACTGTACATGAGTTCCAGGTCAGCATGGGCTAAAGCAAGACCTCATCTCAAAAATATAAACACATATACAAAATCTACATAATTCACAAGTGGCCAAAGTAAAATTATTGATTATATTTTGGCTGAGGCTATAGCCTAGTTGGTAGAGTGTTTGCCTGGTTTGCACAAAGCTCTGGGTTCCATCTTCAGCACTGCATAAAACAGGTATGACACTGCATGCCTGTAATTCCAGCACTTGGGAGGAAGAACTAGGAGGATCAGAAATTCAAGGTAATTCTCAGCTACATATGGAGTTTGAGGCCATGCTGGGCTACACAGTGATTCTGTGCTTCAATCAACAGCAACAATGAACAAATGGAAACATTCTCTCCTGCTCTGCAATCTCTTCCTTTAAAAAGATTATTTTTGAGACAGGGTCTCACTGTGTGGTCCTGCTGGCCTATAACTTGCTTATGTAGACCAGGCTGCCCTTGACTCATAGACATCTGCCTGCCCCTGCCTCCTGAGATTTAAAGGCCTGTGCTGCCATATACCAGGTTTCAATATCTGTCTTTCTTTCTTTTCCTTTTTCTCTTTCTCTCTGTTTCTATTTCTTTGGGGTGGGGTTTTTCCCAAGATGAGATTTCTCTGTGTAACAACCCTGGCTGTCCTGGAACTTGCTCTGTAGACCAGGCTGGCCTCAGACTCAGAGTTCCTCCTGCCCCTGCTCCTCCCCCACCCCAAATGCTGGGATTAAAGGCATGTGCCACCACTGTTGGCCTCAATGTCTTTCTTAGTGGAGCAGAAGGTCCTGGTGGGAAAGGACGCTGAACAGACATTTGAAGAGTAAAAAAAAAAAACGGATAGGACAATTGAGTAACAACCACAAAATGTTTGATTGTGGTGAGGGGGTTGCCTTTCCACTAGAATATGGGAAAGGATGCCATTCGGTCTGCAGCCTATTTTGTAATTTGGTCCCATTGCCCTAAGAAATCCAGCCAGCCACTTCTCAAAATTACATCTCTACCCTTGAAGATGGCATTTTATAAGTCAAGACCTAAAGCTGGTAGCAGTCATGTCCTCCTCTGCAGTGAAATACACTCATGTTTGTAAGACCCCAACTTCTAGTACAGGTGGGGGTCGGCCAGAAGAAAGGCTGTAAGGTTCGAGAACTACGGGGTTCTTGGGGACCTTAGTAAAACCCCTGTGGATAAATAGAGAGTAGAACATATTTTTGCAAATTAAGCAAGACATCAGATAAAGTAATTCATATGATTAATATGTCAAGAAGAGAGGAGTAAGATATCCAAGGAATACCTGGCCTGCTCACAATGACCTAGAGTCTGAATTTAGAGACCCTGTCTGGTTGGTCAATCCCAGAGAGGAATGTTAAGGCCATGTGTGTGATGAGAGAGGAGGGCAATGCCAGGGCAGAGACTTAAGTGCCTTTGGGCCATACTCACTGAGTGGGTGGTCACCTTCTATCCTTGTGGGGCAGGGGGACTAGGGACAGACAGGATATTGACTTCATTTCCTCCGGGCCCGCACTTCCTCAATGGAAAAAGCAGGCCGAGCAACATTTTCATTGAATTGGTAGCACTTTGGAAAATTATAGCCAATTCCCAGTAATCAGCACCAACGAGGGGCCAGCAGTGGGGTCTGCAATTAGATAAAGAAAAATAGCAATGTTTACAGTTCAATTTGTTTTAAAATGTCAGATTTCCGTTTATAACTGTGAACCAATGAAGGTTCAACTAGAAGGGGTCTGTCTTTGCTCCAGCCCTTCTGCTCACCTTCTCGCCACCTGTCCCTACGGCCTCTGTACTCCAGAACTCTTCTTAAGCCTTGCTCAAATGCTACCTCCTTCTAAAAAACCTTCCTGTTCTGTTGCTTTTCCGTTCTCCCTGTTCTCTCTGACACTTGGTATAGCCCCTTTCACAGGTAACTTTTTCTGCCTATCTCTTTTCACAACGAAAGCTTCCAGAAGGCAGGCTGCAGTGTTTTGTCCATTTCTGCAAGTCCTTGCACTTAGCACTCTGCCTGGCACAGTTAAACTCCTACCCAAACCTTCGCTTGTTGTTGCTCAGTGAACCCTGGGTCTCATGTCCCAGTGGACTTGAGGGGTACTCTAAGGTCAGGGGGATTCCAGATTCCAAGGCCGGAGGACACCCCCCCACCCCGCGCGCGCGCCCCCCCGCACGCGCGCGCGCGCGCGCGCGCGCGCGCAGATAACAGAATTGCCTGTATTTTGCAAGCTAAAAAGGAGTGGTATTTACCGGGACAAATTACAGCCCATTTTGTTGTTCTGGGAGTGGGAAGTGTCAAACCTAACCCAAGAGACAGTGTGATCTAGAAGAAGAAAGGGCTTCTTAGGCTGGCGAACAGACCCTGCAGTCCCCATTTGGTCACTGGGCCCCCTAAGTGTGAGACCAGAGAGTTGAGGTGAGGAGAAGGAAAAAGAGGGAGAAGGCCCGCGGCATGGAGCCCCTTTTTTCTCCTGTTACTCCTTTCACCTCTGGTCCGTGCCTCCATGCCGGCCTCCCTCTGGGCTCTTGGGCTCTTTGTTGATCTGTCTGTCCGCTTTTTTCCTCCTCCTCCTCCTCCTCCTTCTTTCTCTTTCTCTCTCTCTCTCTCTCTCTCTCTCTCTCTCTCTCTCTCTCTCTCTCTCTCTCTCTCTCTCTCTCTCTCTCTCTGTTCACGTGACCGCCTGCTAGCAAAGGCTCCGATCACCTCTTCCTGAGGCAGCACCTTTCAGCTGGTAACAGGAGATAGTCGGTGTCGGAGGCAGGATGGGTTTCCTTCCTCCGCTTTTTTTCCTCGGTGCCTTCTCCCGGTAGCTCTGGAGGCTTCTTGCTGCTTGATCTCCGGCCCTCCACCTCTCCAGCCTCTCCCAGCCCCCATAGTGCTCTCGCCCTCTCCATTCCCCTCCCCCGCGGGCCCTCCCTAGGCAGCCAGCCCCCTTTGGGGAGAAGGCTTTTGCGCAGGGGATAGATAAAAGGGCCTGCACCGACTCCGGGGCACCCCTTTGCAGCGACCCACCACGTGGGCCCTCCCTCCTCACAACGGGCAGCCTTCTCGTTCTCTTCCCCAGCCAGAGGACAGGAGTTCAGTCCTTCTGGCAACCTTTCTGGCCCCGTTCGCGCCAATTGCCCTGCCTTGGGTGCCCAGCCTCTGGGTGCTTCGAATACCAAAGAATGCATAGAGCGCTGGTCTGGGGAGATGCTCCTGAGTGCAGAAGCAGCTCACTTGGTTCCTCAGGCTGGAAAATATCCGGCTTAAGGGAGGAGATCGGGCTCCAGTTTCAGAACGCTCCTAGTCCTGGGTGGGGAGGCTTGGGGAGGGGTGTGTGACAGTATCTCCAGCCTCAGGAGCCTTGAGTCTGATGGGAGATACGTACTGTGTCTCCACGTTGCAGTCCTAACCGAATAAGGATGAATTCAAAAGTGAGATGACTGAATAGCGACCCATTCCTGTAATCCCAGGTCTCCGGAGGCTGACACAGGTAGATAGAGTTCCAGGCCAAGCTGAGCTACATAGCAAGACCCTGTGTTTAATAATAATAATAATAATAATAATAATAATAATAATAATAACTATAATAACTATAACTGGGATGAAAATGACTTGTAAAACGAGAGCCGAACCTATGTATTGGTGAACTCTTGGCGGAACCATATATTGTGTTTCGCTGACATTATGCCCAGCACTTACTGAGGTAGCCTACTTCAACCTACCACTAGTGACATCACTTGAACCCACTACCACAATTTGGAATCAAAACTGAACTCCCATTATGTAGATGGGTAAAATTTTAATCAAGTGCATCAGGCAAAAACATTTCCACAGCTGCTTCTCTGTAAATGGAAGCTCTTAGCTTAGAGGCTACTGCCAGGGTGCTTACCTGGCACTACATGACAGTAGTAGGCATTTTAGATACTATGGTGGGACTATTTATCTGAAGCACAGACACACACACACACACACACACAGCTGGCCACTTAATGCTATTTTAGTCAATAAAACTAAGTCCCCTCAGGGGATATTGCCTGTAGCCACAGCTACACTTACTCTACATTGGGGCATATCCCTGGCCAATCCCATATCAAATGACCCAAATGCTGTATGGGGAAGGGTGCCAGAAGGAATTCCATCTCTCCAGGATCCTGGGGAGTTGACTTGTGAAGTGCCCCGGGCCTGATATGTACCAAATAGAATAGTACTTGTTTGCAACAAAAACTAATAAAAATGGTCACCACGGCTATTGTTTGAGCTCTTCCAAAGTGCCACTTGTATAGCACATATTATATTGAATCAAACAACAGTCTCATATGGTAGGTACTATTATTGCCCCCGTTTGGCAGATAACGAAAACTATGGCTCAGAGAAGGCCATAGAATTTAAGGAGGTTGCATGGTTGACTAATGGCAAAGCTGAGTTTGGAATCCAGGTCTAGCCAATGCCCAGCTCCAGGTGTTTAACCATTATACTATCCTATCTGTTTTTTACATGGAATGATTCTAAGACTCTCCTAGAAGGAATATCGTGAGTTGGGGGCATTTTCTGGAAACTGGCCATTTAAAATGTGTTCAGTAAGCTGGGTGGAGGTGGTACACACCTTTAATCCCAGCACTAGGGAGGCAGAGGCAGGTGTATATCTGTGAGTTCAAGGCCAGCCTGGGCTACAGAGTGAGTTCCAGGAAAGACTCCAAAGCTATACAGAGAAACCCTGTCTCAAAAATAAATAAAATAAAATAAAGTGTGTTCAGTGGAGGAGGGCACAGGGGACAAAGTAATCTTGCTGGCTCTTTAAATGTCATAGATCTTCTAATGAAAGTCCAGACTCCTAGATTCCTAACCTAGACATTCTACCTGCCCAGGCCCAGAGAAGTCATCCCACTTCTGGTTTCTGTCTTCTGGGTAGTAGTGAGGTTTGTAGGATGCCAGGCCCCGGGTGAGCTTCTGGGAGGCAGTGTTGTGGGGATAGGCTTGATAATAGACCCCCACTGCCCTACCCCCAGTCTTCCCCAAAGGGAGGACAAATAGGTCCATTGATTGGAAACTCTCCCAAAGGGCATTAGAGTAATGACTCTGGACTGTGTGATGCCCACACCCCCTTTGACCTCCTGACTGACCCCTGCCCTGGGAAGTTCCAAAGGCCACAAATCTCAGTTGCTTGTGGGCCATGTGGTTTGTGGCTGCTTGTAGTTTTGGAGGGGTCCGGGAAACAAGGGGGTAGGGGACACTGCTTCTCACTGTGCTGGATTTTCAAGAGAACTAGCAAAGGGAAGGCAGGGCCCCTTCCAAATCCTGCCAAGACACACTGCAACTACTAATATGGGCTCCATCATTTATTTTTGAAAGCAGCGGGGCTCTGTGCTTATTTGCATAAATGTTTTCACTGCCTGCCATATATTGGGTTGGGAGAAGGGTACCAAGACCCAGAACAACATGCATAACAGATTTGTAATTAGGCAGCTTCGTCCTGTCTCTGAATGTGTACACTAACCAAGCAAGCAAACATGGCCATTCACCCTCTGTGCTTACTTTCAAAAGTCCCCCAAGGTGCAAAGCCCACCATCCAGGCTATGTGGCAGTTCTTACCGCTAAAAGAGTCCTTCCAAGCCAGGTGTGTAGGTGGATAGGTAGATAAGGCAATATTTTGACCAAGAAAAACTCCTAATTTCTAGCATTAGAAAAAGAAACATACATTGAGTGCTTTCTATATGCCGGCACTATTGTGATCACTAAGCTGAGATGTCAAGACCATCTCCATCATTTGAATACTCACCTAACACAGGTGACAGAAACAGTAAACAGTAAAATATGCCACCAAAACTAAAGTAACAGAGGATTAATAAAGTAACATTCAGCCATTTGAAGTGGGGATCTAGAGAGACTGGGTGGGGAATATGGCTGCTTAATCTGATCCTAAGCATCAACCCCATTCCTATTTTTAAACCACGTTTAAATATCTATTACTATCTCCCTGTGTGAGCTCAGCAAGAGATTAAGCCCTTTGGGTGGCCTCAATTTCTTAACTTTCAAAATGGGAGCAATAGACTGAGTAAGGTTGCTTCCATTTAAAATCTGGAGTTTGAGGAGCTCAAGTTCAAGGCCAGTCTGGGATCCGTGGTGAATTGCAGACCAGCTGGAGTTACAAAGCAAGAAAATAAATAAATAAATAAATAAATAAATAAATAAATAAATAAATAAATAAATAAATAAATAAATAAATAAATAAATAAATAAATAAACAAACAAACAAACAAACATAAAATAAAGCAGGCCCCTGTATCTTATTTTGCCTGGCCCCATATTCAACATCTATCCCTGAAGTGAGTTGAGAGAAAGCATACCACCAATTTCCTTAAGATTCCAAGTAAACACGTTGCAGAGCTAAAGAGTAAGGAAAATTGAGATTGAGAGGGTGACAGGAGTTACAAGGAAGGTTCGGTTGTGCGCAGGGTGTGTGTGTGTGGTCCTGAAGCAAGACAAGAGGTAGAGCTCGGAGTTAAACTTCTCTTCTGATACATTGTTATGTATCAAATCATGCTTCCCAAACCTTTCCTCTCTCCCACTGGTGAGGCAACAAACCTCGGCAATCTATCTTGAGGACCAGGGAACCGGGAACGGAGCTGCCCTTTTCAACCTCTTCCCCTCATTGATTGGCATCGCCTTCATTTCTCTAAGGAGTCTAGTGGAGCATTTGCCTGCATTTTTTCTGTTATTAAATTCCAAACTCACTTTAGGGGAGAAGACTGCCAGCTGCATTAAGTTTTGTCTCCGCTGAGCAAGGATAGACTTCCTTTTACTGGCCCTAAACTACTCCCTTTGGAGCTTCAGCGGGGCTAGAGAGCTCCGGTCCTGGACAGGGCCAAGCAGGCTGCCCTGCCCCTTCAGGATTTCCTGCACTTGGCAAGGCGAGGTCGGCTCGAACTTCGGCCTGCGAAGAAAGCAACTCCGCTTCCCTTTAAAAAGCAGAAACTCCTAGCCCACGCCCATGCCCACGCCCCTCGGGCTCCCCCCACCCCGCTCAGGCTCCTCCCACAGCCCTCGGTGTTGGGGGCCTCCCAGCCACCTGCCCGATGCCCATCCCACGAGCTCAGCGCGACCGCGGGAGAAGGAAGCGGAGCTCGCGCCCACACCGGCCCGGTGCCGGCTGCTGCGAGCAGCTCGCCTACTCCGGCCGTCTGCGCTTACCCAGCATGCACTTCCAGGCCCTGAGCTATATCGGAGCCGCAGCCCTTAGGGTCAGAGCGGCCTGAAGAAACAGGAAGTTTGGGACGGTCTTAGTCTTGGGGCGCATGGCAGGCCCTTCTCTCAGTGCTGCCTGTCTCCCCCACCCCACCCCCACCCCGCCCTCTCCCTCTGGCGCACTTCCCTGGGGTCCATTTCGGGGGCTGGCCTGAACTCCAAAAATCCAGATGTGTTAGGGGGTCATTCAAGGCACAATCCCAGGGTTCTCTTCGTGGTAGCATCCTTAGGCTTTACAGATCGAGGGATGTACAGGAGTGGGGAGAGAATGCTCTGGTCCTGATAAAGTGGTAGTCCCGAGGGTGGGGAAGGGCAGAAGCGTTTTGGGTGAGGGTAGGGACTGGAGATTCATTTTCCACGGGCCATCTCTTGGGTGAATAGGGCAATGGTTAGAACTTGCTGCAGAATCCAGAGACTGTCTCTCCTGCCCTCCTTCAAGTTATAGTTAGCTTCCCCCTAACCTGTCCTCCATACTAACTAGAGCCTCCCCAGCCTATCGGGGACCATCGCACAATTCAGCACTGTCATTCACTAGGAGTGCCTGGCAAGTTAGAGGGGATCCCTGAAGCAGCCCTATTCTTAGTGCAGAGAACACAAAAGACATGCTCATTGAAGATGATCTCCATCTACACACTATTTGGACAGGCAGGAAGGACTGGATTCTCAGTCCCTGGGCCTCCCTCTCAGTCCCCACCCCTACCTCCATATTAGCTAGACTGGTGACACAAACAACCTCAATTGTCACCACTATCCTCAACTTGAGCTTCTCTCTGACTTAGAGCTGAGAGGGGTATGGGTGGCAGTTGGTCCCAGTGAGCTGTTTTGATACCAGCATGCCATTTGGCCAATCCCTTTCTGGTTGTGCAGAGAAGCCATTTGTGCAGACAGACTGGTTCTCTTCCCATAGCCTCATTCTTCCATCCGGGACTTCTTCCTTGCTCATTAGAAGTTTCCAGGTTCTCATGGGTGATTTCCACTCTGAAACTTCCTAGCTTTGTTGAGAGGAGGTGGCTAGGGTGTGACAAAGGCACAAGTCTTAATGGTTTGAAAGTAGGAATGTGAAGGTAATAACTCAGGAGTTGTAGAATGGTTTACAAAGTGAGACTGTCACAGGCATAGTTTCGGCCCCAGATACCCCTGGGCAGAATTAATTGGTCCTTTCTCTGTGTTCCCATAATGAAGTCTTTATACCTCTATTATCACATTGTATTGTAATTATTTGTTTATGTGTTTGTCCCATAGAAGGTGAGCTCCTGGAGGGCAGATACCATACCTTATTTATCTATATCTCTGCAGTTCCCTGCTAGTGAGTACCTAGATCGCAAAGGGCTGTTAAATAAATGAACTAGAAATGGACGGGATTCTATTAGATGGAAGACTCTTGTTTATCTCTCCTATTCTTTGATGCAACTTAAACATGCATCCATGGATACACTCACTGATGTAAATGCACACACAGCTGATACACAAGAACCAATACACCACACTGTATGGTGTCAGTATAAGATCACTCCTTGTAAAGTAAGCAGATGCTACCTCCCATCAAGTAACTGGCCTTTTAAAAGTCCCGTCTTCAAACCTAATCATCTGACAAGTCAACAGCCAGCAGTCACAACTGCTTTGGCTGATATTTTTTTCTGTTGGCCTGGCTTTTAAAGTAGCCACAACTCAAAGTGTCAAAACACTGAACATCAGAGCCAGAAGGACTTTCTCAGAAGCTCTAGAAAATCTCTTTTGCAGATGAGAAGTTTCTCAGTCCAAAGTTAGGCTGGAACTGAAATACCAGTCCTATGTTCTCCATACCCGGAATATACACATGTATGACACACGTTTGTATGTAGACACTGCCCAGAATCTGCATTCAGGGCTGCTGACATTCATAACTGTAGATATATCTGAAACCTGTGCCATCATCACACAGGATCTACCCAGTGAAAATGGTCTTATCTGAGTGTAGGAGGGGGACGGGCTCTTGCAGATCAAAGAAGGGAGGGCAGGGGTCATCTAGGCCAGGCAGCCCTTGCCAGAGTGCAAAGGGGATAAAGAAGCCTACAGGTCAGGTTTGCAGCTGTCATTAAGCGTGCTTGGTTTGCCCAGCTCCCCTCGGTGCCCCCACCCCACCCCCTCTGCCCCTGTCTGCAGAGGGTGAAAGAGAAAACATTCTCTGCTCATTCCAGCGAGCATGTGCATGCTGCCTGCGAGGTATGTGAGTGAGGAGTGAACTTCCAGCTGCTGGCTTACACTTGGAGGCCCTGAAGGGCCAACTCCTCCTCCCAAATAAAACTCATTACCCACCACCACTGGCCTTTCTTCGCATGACGACCAGGGCTCAACAGGCAAGAAGACAGCATGACATTACTTCTCTCCAACGCCTCAGGAATTTTTTTCTTTCACAACCAACTCCAACTGGGAAGTCTACACAGGCTTAACCCTTACCTGTGTGTGATAGCCTCTTTCAGCCTGCTCCATGGGATGGTCTGTACCCTCATCACTGGGGCTTGTTCGTATTTCCCAATTGGAGTCCTTTCATCTCTAGCCCATAGAATGCCATTATCTGTTCCTTGCTTTTGCATAGTGCTTTACAGCTTTCTTTCGAGACAGGGTTTCTCTGTGTAGTTTTGATGCCTGTCCTGGATCTCGCTCTGTAGACCAGGCTGGCCTCGAACTCACAGAGATCTGCCTGGCTCTGCCTCCCTGAGTGCTGGGATTAAAGGCGTGTGCCACCACCTCCTGGGAACTTTACAGCTTTCAAAGCACTTTCCTATACATGTCTTACTTTACATTTGTCATAATCTCTAAGGCAAGTGTTAGTAGCTTCATTTCAGTTAGAAAGATAAGCAAGCTGCCCAAGGTCACATAACTAACATGTGAGGGTGGGACAGAACTATGTCTTCATCTTTGCTACAAAGTATATAATATCTCAACCACTCAGCCATTCAGCTGTCTGGCTCCCTAAGAGGAGTTGAAGAGAGTGTCATCCTTTATTCTTTGACAGTTTCAGGATGTCTTAAGGAGAACATCCTCTGCACTCATATGGCATTGGAAGGCCTGAGTGGCATGCAAACGGATAGTGGATCCTGAAGTTCCAGGTAAGGAGGAGGTGTATTTGCATACTGATGTTGTGCATCACCAGGGTCTTCAGTAACACTCATCTTCTGCACTCTAAATTGCTCAGGACAATAGTCCTGGCCTAGACCCTGGCTCTCCAGTCTGCCAGTTAGCATGATTAGAGCTGAAGACTAAAGTTAATATTGATACTCGTTATATACAGATCAAAGACACTATGATCTAGATCTTTCCTTGCAGGGACAAGTTATGCCAATGGAATGCCTCGTGCCCCTTTAGTTCTGGCAGGCTCAAACAGAGGGCACCCTCTGCAGTCCTTTTAGGAATCTTAGCTGATTTCCCTTAAAGGCGGGCGGCTAGTCAGGGCTTTCCGCCCCTACCAAACTCCCTCACTGTACCTGGGCCCCGCCCCGACTGTCCTCAGGGGCGGAGCCAGCCCTAGGGCAAGCTAGGGCAGGAAGTGGTTGCAATTACACACTCCTGCCCCTACCCGGAGCGACACTGCTAACTGGACTAGCCCCAATCGTCCAGGACAGGGCTGGAAGAGAGTTTGGCAAGTGGGGGGGGGGAATGGGCGGGATGGCTCCTAGGCTAGAATTAATCTTCTTTCTCGAGGGAAGAGTGTTTCCAAGGCTGAACAGGCTTGAAGCCTTAACTGACTGACCATCACATCCAGGGATATAGGAAGGGGGTTGTGAGTCTTGATCCCTCCTACCCTCCTTGCATGGCAGCCACTCCTCACTATTGTCGCTTTTTAACCTGGCTTCTACCTAAAAGCAAAATTCTCCAGCTGCTTGGACTCCCTGCTCCAAACTGCCAAGAGCTCTGATTCTTCGTAGCCGGAGAGGACAGGCTTTGATCTTCTGCTACTGCAAACCACAGCCCAGTGGTTTTATATCTGCCTATCACTCCCGCATTCCCATTTCTTAGACACTTTCATCTGGGGCCAGGGCTGAGCCAGGTGAAGAGTTGAACTGGTGTGCTCACAGCCATGGGCTGAAAACAAAATGTAGAGAAGGATGGTTGGTGGGGTTTGAGGAGCTTTGCCTGAGATAGCTTTGGAAAACTCTGGGTTTGGGCATTCACTGAAAACATTTTTAGCTCTGAAAACGGGCTACCTTAGAGGCATGGAGATAAAGCACTGCTGAGTGAAGAAACTAGACAATGAGCCAGACACTTGCTGTAATCCTGGAAGCAACTCCAGGATCAGGAGGAGTTCACTGTCATCCTCAGCTTCATAGCAAGTTTGAAGGCTGCCTGGATTGTATGAGACCCTGTTTCAGTAACAGAAGAAACTGGACGGTGACCAAGATAATGGAGTCTGTGAGGGGATGGGAATGGTTGAAGTAGCTCAACCTGAAAGTTGAGCACGGTGTGTGAATTTGGGATCACTTTGGAGGCTAAGGCAGTGAGATAACAGTGAGTTCGAAACCAGCCTGATCTACATAGAGACATAGAATCAGCAAAGTACATGACACAGGAGCATGAGGATTTAAGTTCAGATCCTCAGGACCCATGTAAAAAGCCAGGTTCCTTTGTCTATAATCTGTAATCCCAGTGCTGAGGAGGTGGAGACAGAAGATTCCATGGTGCTGGGCATAATGCACACTCCTTTAATTCCAACACTCGCGAGGCAGAGGCAGGTGGATCTCTGTGAGTTAAAGGCCAACCTGGGCTACTAAGTGAGTTCCAGGAGAGCCAGAGCTACATAGTGAGACCCTGTCTTGAAAAAAACAACAAAAAATGTGGTAGAGAATTAACTAAGGAAGAGAGAGGAAGACACTCCACGTGAACCTCTGGCCTCTAGGCACATGCACACATATATTTACACACAAAACAAACAAACCCCCCCAAGTCCAGAAACCCAGTGAATAGGATGGAGACTCCTCTGCTTTTCAGTAGCATCTTCTGCAAGCCTGAGTTCCCTTGGTACAGCTGTATACTACAAACATTGTGGCACACACCTTTAATTCCAGCACTTGGGGGTGGGCAGTGGCAAGCAGATCTCCGAGTTTGAGACCTCCCTAGTCTACAGAGTCAGTTTGAAATCAAACAGGGTTCCATAGCAACTGTCTCAACAGCAAAAACCAAATGCCTACATTAGCCATACCTCTGCAGCTTCTGAACCCCATTCCACATTCTCTTTAAAGCTTCAGGGCATTCTCTTTTCCTTGCCCTATTGAAACTGCTCTTTCTCCCCAGCCAGGCTTGCCTAATTTCCTGAGGTAAGCTAGGGCTTGCTCTGGGGCTGCCTGAAGAAGAGGGCCTCCTCATCCAGGCTGGAACCAAAGCGAAGGCTTTGCATTCCACTTCAGGGGGCTAGCTGGCCAGCAGCCCTTTCCCTAGAGTTCCAACGCCCCCCCTTCCCATCTAACCAGGAAGCTGAGTCACAGGCAATTGCAGGTTCCACAGACAGCACAGCGAAAGAGAGAAGAGAAAAATAAAAGGCGAAAAGAAGAAAAACCCAACATGGTGTCTTTTAGCAGAGGGCAGAAGGGCCTCTTGGTTCCACCTTAGTCTTGCTTCACTCTCAGCTGGAGATAGTGATCAGAAGGCTATCTTTGAATATGAAGGATGATAGCAGGACATGGGATCAAATAAGGGAATCAGGATGGAAGTGTTTTGTAAACGATTAAGTTCTACGGAAATGTGAAGGATTACTGGTATTGTTACTATGCATTATAAACTTTAGTTTTTCTCCCATGGATCTGGTTTATTCAGTACTGTCCTTAATATGTGAGCATTGAAAGAGCCAGTTTGAGCCCTGAGGCTTTGGGGTATAGTGTGTGTGTGTGTGAGAGAGAGGGGGGGGGAGGGAAGGAGGGGAAGGGAAAAGAGGGAGGGGAGGGGAGAGGAGAGGGAGAGAAGGAAGGAGAGAGTCTATTTGCATAGACTCCCTTCACTCAACATTTGAACCCTGGTAAAGTGTGGTTGTATGAATATGAGGGAGGAACTTGAAGGGAAGAAGACGTCACAGATCACACAGCAATGGAGATCTAAGAGATAGTCTTGTTCAACACTCAGCTTTGAACAAGCTGAGGCAATGAACTCAAGCACTCAGTGGCCGCTGATTGAATGACTGATGGAAGGGAATCAGGGGAGGGCATTCCAGTCCTCTGGCCTCTTCTGTGGCTGCCACAAGTAATCATTTTGTACAAATGAGTCTCAGCTCTTTTCAGCTGAAGGAGTGGTGTCCTACCAGCCCAGTCCCTCAAGATTGGTTTGTTGGGCTGGAGAGATGGCTCAGAGGTTAAGAGCACCGACTGCTCTTCCAGAGGTCCTGAGTTCAATTCCCAGCACCCACATGATGGCTCACAACCATTTGTAATGAGATCTGGCACCCTATTCCATATACATATAAATAAATAAATCTTGGGGAAAAAAAAGATTGGTTTGTCCCTGGAAGTCTGAAACATCCTCTGATGTCTTTGCAATGTCAAGAGGCCTGGTGTTCAGAGGCCACTCACATTACACACACCATGACTTGTAGATTCTTTAGAAGGTTCCCCTAGAATTTTCAGAACCATTCCAAACATTAATCAACAAACAGGGTTGTCGGTAGAGAAGCCCTTTGTCACCCCCAGAGCTCCACACAAATAGAAGAGAATATTTTTTTTGCACGTGATAGGTTATTTGGATTTTGACTAAAGTTTACTGTATTATAAAATGTGTTTGTGTCTTCTCTATGTGTAAGTTTATTGTCTTAGCCTATAGATAGACATCTCTCTGGTCAAGTGGCACATACAAGGAATTATTTAGACCTCATAAATCCAATATTGGTGAGTAAATTGGAGTTTCCTGCCCATCTTTTTGTTTTGTTTTGGAGATAGGGTTTCATTGTGTAGTCTTGGCTTTCATGGAACTCACTATGTAGACCAGGCTGGCCTTGAACTCAAAGAGATCTGCCTGCTTCTGCCTCCCAAGTGCTAGGATTAAAGGAGTGAGCCACCACCATCCGGCCTGTTTATCTTTTCAAATATGCTTTTATATAAGTGCTCCTCACAGCACTATACCACTCCTAAGTCCCTCTGAATTGAGTTCAGTAGAATACACAGTAAGCTCAGAGGAATCTGCATTTCAGGCTTACAGCCTCTAATAACTTTGATTGGGAGAAAATTTTACACACAGACAAACATGGTTCATGTAGGTCCTGACATGTCCTTCCATTCTCCATTTCCACAACATCCCCACAAACACCTTTTAGACCACAAAGGTCTCTTTCAGTATTCAATCAACAAACGTGTCTAGCTCTTGCCCATCTGTGCCAAACTTCTCTTGGGCCCCAGGGCTATCATAGTGAAGAAGTCTTCACTGCTCACCATTTACCTTTCACCTCCTAAGCAATGTTTTGTAGAATATTTCCCCCCTCAAGGCCTTCCTTGATGTCCATTTTATTCTACTGAACTAAGTCAGGGCTAGCTACCAGGTTTGAATCCAGTCTGTTTGTCTGGTTTCTAACTGGTTAACAATAGATATTTCTGGAGAGGATGATGCTCAGAACATTATTCCTATGTATCACGAACCTCCAGAGAAGATGTAAGCCAGGATTTCTCCCGCTTGGGTCCACACCCTTGAGAAGTCAGGAGAAAAAAAAAAACATGTGATTGGTGTTGTGTTGGAATAGCATTCTCACCTAGGGCTCTGTCAGAGAGAACACCAGGTCTAAAGGGCCTCTGCAAGACATCCAGATTAGGAAGCAGCCTTTCAAGGGACAGTTAGGAGCTGTTATTGGTGTCAAGTTATTAGTGAAGTTCTAGTTAACTATAACATTTGGGCACTTAGCAGATTTGGTGGCAAACCATTTTTATGAATTTTAAATTATGTGTAGGTGTGTCTCTGCATGTGGGTATATGCACGTGAGTGCAGGTGTCTGCGAAGGCCCGGAGACATTGGATCTCCTGGAACTGGAGGTACAGAAGACTGTGAGCCATGATGTGGGTACTGGGAACTGAACTCAGGTCCTCTGGAAGAACAGCCAGTGCTCTTAACCACTCAGCCATTTCTCCAGTTCCTCTGGCAAATCATATTTACTCACTGAGCCATTTCATAGCCCAGATTTAAATGGTTTATTTTTTCTAAATGTATTTGTTTTTCTTTTAGTCGTATGTGTGTCTGGATGTATGTAAGGGTTCTATGTGCCTGCAGGAATCCTCAGGGGTCAGAAGAGGCTTCAGATCCCCTGGAACTTGAGTTACAGCCATATTTGTGCTGGGAAACAAACTTGGGTCCTCTGTAAAAATAGTAAGTGCTCTTAACTGCTGAGCCATCTCTCCAGTGCCGGCTTTTTACAAATTCTAAATAACTGATTTTGGAATTAAAAAATTATTTATCTATTGTATGTGTACTGGTGTTTTGCATGCGTGTATGTCTGTGTGAGAGTGTTGGATCCCCTGGAGCTACAGACAGTTGTGAGGTGCCACATGGGTACTGAGAATTAAACCTGGGTCCTTTGGAAGAGCAGCCAGTGCTCTTAACTGCTGGGCCATCTCTCTGGCCCAGTGGAATTTTTTATTTACTGAAAGGTAGCCTCTAATTCTTTTCTTTCTGTTTTTTGTTTGTTTGTTTTGTTTTGTTTTTGAGACAGGGTTTCTCTGTGTAGCCCTGGCTGCTCTGGAACTCCCTCTCTAGACCAGACTGGCTTCAAACTCAGAGATACACCTGTCTCTGCCTTCCCAGTGCTGGGATTAAAGGCGTGTGTCACCACCACCACCACCACCACCACCACCACCACCACCACCACCACCATCAGACAATAGCCTCCAATTCTTTATTTTGTTTGGCTGCTTGAATGTCTTTGAAACATGCCTGAACCCATATTCAGATTGTTAGCACAGTCTACAGAGCAATTTTAGAGTGTTTCTTTGATGATTGGGTGTCTTTCAGAGATTTGAAGCCTATGGGTCTCAAACTGAGTATTCTCAATCCATAAATGCTTGAATGTATGAATATCTGATAATTATGTCTCAAGTTTCATAAAACATAGTAAAATTATACACAAACTTGCTGGAGTTAAGTGACTTCAGTGTAAGTTCTGAAGAAGTTTTATTTGCATTTTATAACTGTTTTCTGAGAGGGTTTGGGTTTTTTATGTTTGTTTATTCATTTATTTATTTATTCTGGTTTTTCAAGATAGGATTTCTCTGTAGCCTTGGCTGTCCTGGAACAAACAGAGTGAGTTCCAGGACAGCCAAAGTTGTTACACAGAGAAACCCTGTCTCAGAAAAGAAGAAGAAGAAGAAGAAGAAGAAGAAGAAGAAGAAGAAGAAGAAGAAGAAGAAGAAGCAGCAGCAGCAGCAGCCAAAGCAGCCAAAACAAAAAAAAGGAAGGAAAGAAAGAAAGAAAAAAGAAAGAAAGAAAGAAAGAAAGAAAGAAAGAAAGAAAGAAAGAAAGGAAAACTCCCTAGGTGGAGCACTCAGGAGAGCTCCTGTCTCTAAAACAAGCTGGGTGTGATGGTACACATCTATAATTCCAGTGCCCAAAAGGCAAAGGCAAAAGAATCATTGCAAATTCAAGGTCAGTGAGTTCTAGGATGTCTAGGATTACATGATGAGACATTGCCTCAAAAACAAACAGCTGGCTGTGATGTCTCATGCCTGAGGTAGAGGCAGTAGGATCAGAAGTTCAAGGCCAGCTTTGATACTTAGTGAGTTCAAGGCCAGCCTGGGCTATAAAAAGCTCTGTCTCAAAAAGACCCCACAACTGGACACATTTACATGTCTACCCAAATACACAAACATGCATGCACAAGCATGAACACACACACACACACACACACACACACACACACACACACACACAAATCAAACAAAGTAAAAAAAAAAAAACAATAAAATACCATGAAAGCCAGGCATGATGGCACTATAACTGTAATCATAGAACCTGGTTGAGGCAAGAGAAGTGGGGTACATAGCCACTTTCAGGACAGCCAGGGAAACATAGACAGACCCTATCTCAAAACAAACAAATAAACAAAAATAAAAAACTGAGCAAGCCTATAATCCCAGCACTTGGGAGGTACAGGCAGGAGGATCAGGAGTTCAAAGCCAGACTTAGCTACATGAAACTGAATCCACTAATCAAACAAAGAACAAAACCCCAAACCAACAGCTACAAAACCTTACTAGCAGGAAATAAATAAATTAGTGTCTATCTATACAATGGAATATTATTCAGTCATATAAAAATTAAATATTGGGGGCTGGAGAGATAGCTCACAGGCTAAGAACGATTTCTGACATCTGGCCACTAACAATCATCTGCAACTCCACGTCCAAGGGATCTGACAATTCTGGCCTCTTCGGGCACCCGAATGCACAAAGCACAAACACATACTTTCAAAACAAGAATGAAATACGGACACATACACCAACATGGATGAATCTTTAAAAAAAAAATGTGATGGGGTTAGAGAGATGGCTCAGAGGTTAAGAGCACTGGCTGCTCTTCCAGAGGTCCTGAGTTCAATTCCCAGCACCCACATGGTGGCTCACAGCCATCTATAATGACATCTGGTGCCCTCTTCTGGCGTGCAAGGATACATGAAGGCAGAATGTTGTATATATAATAAATAAATAAAACTTAAAAAAAAAGAAATGGACAATTGAAAAAAAATTTTAAAAAAAACTTGATGAATGAAAGAAATCCAAAGCAAAAGGTTATCATGAAATACCAAGAATGGGTAAATACATAGAAACAGAAAGCAAATTAATGGTGCTGATCAGAGGCTATGAGGAGTGGGATATGAAGAGCCACTGTTGAGCCACCAACACAGGTGGCACAGGCCTTTAATCCCAGCACTTGGGAGGCAGAATGAGGTGGATCTCTGAGTTTGAGACCAGCCTGGTCTACACAGCAAGTTTCATGCCAGACAGGGTTACATATTGGGACCGTGTCTCAGATAGATAGATAGATAGATAGATAGATAGATAGATAGATAGATAGATAGATAGATAGACAGATAGATGATAGATAGATATTTGATTCAATTAATAATTTAATTTCTTTTTAAAAATAAAGAAATAAAAGAAAAAGGCTCAATGTCACCCAAAGTGCAGTCCATAAATGTCAGTGTGCCAACTGAACCTACTGAAGTGGAGTATGTTGGTGCACAGCCATACTACCAGAACTGAGGAGGCAGAAGCAGAAGGGTTGCCTTGAGTTTGAGGTCCCCCTGGGCTACATAGTGAGTCCCAGGCCAGTCTGGGTTACAGATTGAGATCCTGACTCAAAAACGAAAAGCAAAAACCAAACAACAGCAACAACAACAAAACAAAACAAAATCCCATAAAGGAGAGAACTCAGTTGAAGTGCTTGCCATACAGGTATAAGGACCCAAGTTCAGCCCCCAGAACCCACCTACACAGCTGAGTGTGGTGGCGTGCGCTTGTAGTTCTAGTGATGGGGAGGGTAAGAGAGATGGATTCCTAGAGCTTGCAGCCAACCAGTCTGGCCTAGTCAACAAATTCTAGGTCAAGGTCCTGTCTCAATAAACAAGGTAGACAGCCTCTGCAAAAGAACACACAAGGTTCTTCCTACACACACACACACACACACACACACACACACACACACACACACACACTCACGGCTGGAGATGTAGCTGAGTTGATTGATTGCCTAGCACGCAGGAAGTCTTAGGTTCAATCCCCAGTACCCCATAAACTGAGTATAGTGGCTCATGTCTGCAGTCCCAGCACTTGTGAAGTAGAAACATGAGGATCAGAAGTTCAGGATATCCCTCAGCTATCTGGAGTCTGAAGACAGCCTGGAGTACCTGAGACCTGGTTTCAAACAAAACAAAATCAAACAAACAACAACAACAACAAAAAACAAACTAAAAGTACAGTTGATGATAGAGATTTTTAGAAATGTAGAGAAGGGGGCACCACCTCAGACCAATTCAATACGACATTGAATGGGGAGAGGCCCTTGGAATCTGAATTGTTTTGGTGTTGAGTTTCAAAACCAGAGCCTGGCACATGCTAGGCACATGTTCTACACACCTCATACCAATAATCTGAAATTGTATCAGGTTCCCTGTCTTCACCCTTTGGTGACTATGATGTATATTAAGTTTTGAGAAAATTTGATGTAAAAATATAGACTGGATGTGTACTTGAAGGTAGAATATTCATTATCTGGATTTTGAAAATAATTCGAATTCCAGGTTTTTATTTGTTTTTGAATTATCTCCTTACTTTCCTCATAAAATGGGCAATACATTTTTCTAGTATCTCTTACAATTCAATGAGAAAGAACAGACAAAAGAATATGTACAAACACACACACACACACACACACACACACACACACACACACACACACGGGGGCAGGGGGGGGGATAATATCTTTAATGAGTTATCCAAAGAAGCAAAACTATGTGCTTATCCAATGTTATTAATACTGGAAGCTCTAGGCTGGGGCATGTGGAAGACACAGCAAAACATGGATTTTGCTCTCCAGATACTTAGAAATCCTTGTGCTATGTGTGGTGATTTATGCCTGTAATTCCAACAATCAGGAGGCTGAGTCAGGAGGATGATTGCAAATTTGAGGCCAGCTTGGGCTACAGACTGAGACCTTGTCTCACAACACTAACAACAAAGATCAAAAAAGGCAGTAAATGTCTAAGAGATAAGATGGCCACTGAAAAGCCTTGGCATCACCATGTAGGTACTTGGTTTGACAAGTGGAGTCGAGGGTTAGTAGTAGGCATGGCAGACAAGATTTGAGGGCACCCATGCCCACATTGCTCCTCACAGAAAAGGGCTTATCTATCTATCAGTCAATCCCCAAACATTCATAGAGTGCTCACTTTTCAAACACTGCCACAAGGCTGTCTTCTACAAGGTTCCTGCTTCTGGGATATGAGGTGCCAAACTTAAGAGACAAGGCACAGGAAAGCCTGTGTAGCATTTAGTTGTGGGTCAAGAGTTCAAGAATGGCCTTGCTCTTTCCCTCCAGCTTGCCATGCCTGGCTGAGGCAACTGTTCCTGGTGGTGCAGAGCGCTGGACCTGGCAGCGGGAGCAGAGCGCCGCCAGAGCGCCGGAGCGCCAAGAGCCAGGAGCAGGAGCAGAGCAGAGCAGGTCCCAGAAGTCAGAGCTTCTCAGCGCACCTGGGGGTGAGCATCGCCAGGACAAGGAGAAGGCAAGGATAGGGCCCAGGAGTAATGGCGTCCAAAGAGCAACAAGTCATAAAAGATCTCGCTGTGCAAATGAAGAAAAAGAAAACAAAAGAGGGAAGGCCTCCAAGCAAAGTGAAGAAGAATCCCACCACTTGGAAGAAGTTGAAAACAAGAAAATGTCAGAAGGGGACTAGTCAGGCGACTTGTACCCAATTTTCTTTCCCTGGGCCATACCAAATACACATGTCGATCACAATGAAGAGGGAGAGAATGTTGGGAAATTTGTAGGGCAGGTGATGGAAGTCAAGAGGAAGACTAGGGAGCAACAGATGAGGCCAAACGGGAGTTTCCAGACACCTGAACCTAACAATCACGATGATTTTTGCGTTATGCCTTAAAAATCGAATGTTTTCTCTGAGCTCATAAAATGGCTACTCTTTTACAAGCTTGTATTTAGTGAAGTACTTTTTCTGTAAACTTGTGGTGTTTCCACTTAACAGTTTCTACTTAAAGATTGTTTATTGTTGCATTTAATTTTGTTTTGTTTTGTTTTTTGAGACAGTGTTTCTCTGTGCAGCTTTGTGCCTTTCCTGGAACTCACTCTGTAGCCCAGGAGGGCCTTGAACTCACAGAGATCCGCCTGGCTCTGCCTCCTGAGTGCTGGGATTAAAGGCGTGCACCACCACCGCCCGGCGCCTTTAATTCTAAACATTCCTATCAGCATGGCAATTTAATCCATTTTAGAAAGAAATCCTTTTTTTTCATGATTTGAAATTAATAAAGCAATTTAAAAGGCAGAAAAAGAGTTCAAGAATGAATGAGCTTCTCAGAGGCAATGGTAGTAGAATAAAACTTACTGGGGGTAGGGCTTAAAGCATTTGTGCAGGTAGACAAGAGTTTGGGTGTAAGCTCATGATGACCAAGAACGGTATATATGGGAATGCCAGAAGCTATAGGCTTTTAAAAATGGCATATGCTTGTTCATCAGGGCACCTGAGTTCCAAGCTTATAAAGGAGATTCCTTAGGCACAGTGGTTCATGCCTGTAATCCTAATATTTAGGAGGGAGAGAAAGAGGATCAAGAGTTTGAAGCCAGCCTGTGCTACAACAGCAACCTCTAGCAGGTCAGCCTGGGATACCAGAGGTTAAGACGGCCTCAAACAATAACAACCACAACCACAACACCACCCACCTAAACCTAGATAGAACCATTGCCACAAAAAGAAAAATGGAACCATTTAAATTCTGGGAAATTATGCCGGGCGGTAGTGGTGCACGCCTTTAATCCCAGCACTCGGCAGGCAGAGCCAGGAGGATCTCTGTGAGTTCGAGGTCAGCCTGGTCTACAGAGCAAGATCCAGGACAGGCACCAAAGCTACACAGAGAAACCCTGTCTCAAAGAAAAAAAAAATCTGGGAAATTTGGTGAGCACTCACTCACTTACATAGGCTCCCTCTATGAATTCATTTCTCAATTTTTTTTTTTTTTTTTTTTTTTGGTTTTTCGAGACAGGGTTCTTCTGTGTAGCTTTGCGCCTTTCCTGGAACTCACTTGGTAGTCCAGGCTGGCCTCAAACTCACAGAGATCCGCCTGGCTCTGCCTCCCGAGTGCTGGGATTAAAGGCGTGCACCACCACCGCCCGGCTCAATATTCTTTAGTACCTTTGTGGGGAAGAGGTAGTAGTTTTGGAATTCGCCATGCAGATCAAGTTGGCCTCAAACTCAGATGTTTGCCTCCTCAGTGCTGGGATTAAAGGTGTGTGCCACTAAATTTGACTCAGTAGTATCTTTATGGTAAGTCTTGGTCAGTTTTATCCCACTCCCATTGCCAAAAATATACCTTATTAAAAAATTTTTAATGGGCCAGAGAGAAGGCTCAGTGGTTAAGAATGCTTCCTGACCTTCCAGAGTACCAGAGTTCGAGTCCCAGCACCTGAGCCAGGTGACCCACAATTGCCTGTAACTCAGCTTCAGAGGATCAAATGACCTCTTCTGGGGACCTGCACAACAACATGGCGCACACATATATACTCTCTCTCTCTCTCTCTCTCTCTCTCTCTCTCTCTCTCTCACACACACACACACACACACACACACACACACACACACACACACAAAGATAAATCCAAATAAGACCTATCATTATTATTATTGTTATTATTATTAATATTATTATTATTAATATTATTATTAGTGTCTCTCTGTGTGTGAATGTAGGTACATGTGGCTGTCAGAGCATAACTTTTGGGAGTCTGCCCTCCTGAGGTTTGAACTCAGGTCATCAAACTTCATGCAAGTGCCATTTTGACAATCTCCCTGTTCTGTTCTTTCTAAGAAAGATTTACTTTCATTTTTAATTATGTGTATGTGTGTGGGTACGTGCACATGTGAGTGTGGATACCAGTGGAGTCCAGAAGAAGGTGTTGGATTCCCTGGAGTTGGGGGTCATTGTGAGGAACCCAGTGTGGGTGCAGGTGCTGGAAACCAAACTTGGATCCTTTGCAAGGACAGAAGAGCAGAAGCATCTTTAACCACTGAGCCTTTTCTCCAGCTCCTTTCTTTTTGCTTTTTTTCCTTTTTCTTTTATTTCTTCTTCTTCCTTTTTTTTTTAATTAGATAGGGTTCTACTGTGTAGCCCTGGCTGGCTTGGAACTCACTCTGTAGACCAGACTAGCTTAAAACTCACAAAGAGCAGACTACTTCTGTCTGCCTCGTGAGTAATGGAATAAAAGTTGTGTACCACCACATCCAGCACATCTTTTTCTTTATGTTCAGGTGGTGTGTTTATCTCTGTGCTCAAATGAAACAGATATTCTCATATTCTTAGTGCCTTATTTTATTATTTTATGTGCATGAGTGTTTGCCTGAATGTATAAGTGTGAGCCATATGCATGCCTGTTGCCCCAAGAGATCAGATAAGGATGTTGGAATCCCTGAGACTGGGTGCTGGGAATTAAACCTGGGTCCTCCTGCAAGAATAGCAAATTCTCTACCATTGAGCCAATTCTCTTGACTCTCAAGAGCCTTCCATGACTCTTCCTATTTAAAAAATTATCATGGGGGCCTAGAGAGATGGCTCAGTGGTTAAGAGCACTTGTTCTTGCAGAGGACCTAGGTTTGAGTCCCAAAACCAACATGGCAGATCACAACCATTTGTAACTCCAGTTCCATGGACTCTGACACCCTCTTTAGACCTCCTGGGCATCAGGAAAGCATGTGGTGCACAAATATGCATACAAGCTAAACACTCACACCCACACACATACAAAATAAAATTTTAAAAATCTATTCTTTTTGAGATAGGGTCTCTCTGTGTAGTCCTGGCTGTCCTGGAACTTGCTCTGTAGACCAGGCAAGCCTTGCCTCCTGAGTGCTGGGATTAAAGGCACGCACCATCACTGCCCAGCTTATAAATCTAAAAAAATTTTTTTTTACAACAATATCATGGGCCAGGTGTGGTGGCACATGACTTCAATCCCAGAACTCAGGAGGCAGAGGCAGGCAAAGGTCTGTGTGTTGGCGACCAGTCTGATCTACAGGGAAAGTTTCAGGCTAGCCAGGGCTGCACAGTAAGATACTGTCACAAAACTATCATGGGGGTTCCAGTAGCCGTCAGACTATGTTTTAAGTGCTTAAAAAGAAATAATCCATTTGATTCTTACATCATTCAATAGGTCCTTATATGTTCACATTGTCAAGAAGACAAAATTGAGGCTTAGAGAAAACTTCAGTATTCAAGATGTTACCACCAATAAATGGCAGGGTTATAATTCAAAACACCTATATACTTGTTGAACTTCAGAGATTGTGTATATAACCACTAAATGGGAAGAGACGGGTTCAAAGAGACTTGGTAAGTGCACTTCCTGTTCTTTCCAGAGGACCTGAGTTTGATTCCCAGCACCCACATAGGGTGTTTAAAATCACTTGTAACTCTAGTTCTAGGGGATCCGATGCCATTTTCTGGACTCCAAGGGTTCCTGTACTTAAGTGCACATATCCAAACACACACACACACACACACACACACACACACACACACACATCACACATCACACATCACACATCTACACATAATTTAAAAAACTCTTTTAAAAAAGATATTAAGATTGTTGGGCAAGGTGTGCATTCCTATGGTTCTAGCACTTGAGATGTGGAAGCAGGATCAAGAGTTCAGGGGTCATCCTCAGCCTGGATATCATGAAACCCTGTCTCAAAACAAAACAAACTAACATAATGTCTTTTTGACTAAAAGGGAATTCAGCTCTCTGTAATGTAAGGAAATGGATTGGGTCTCACCCATTCATTGACTTAACAGGCATTTGTTGGAGTCTTGCTGCATGCCAAAGTGAGAGATGGTTAAGGGAGAGGAAGAGAGCTGCTACACAGATGAGACACACTGGTGCTTCTTCATCCAAAGACTGTTAAGATGTATTTGGAAAAACAAACAGAGAGACGTGCTAACTAAGAGGACAAGCTAAGTATAATAGCAGTGGCCTATCAGGAGCAGCTCATGAAAGAGCAGTATGAAAATGAGCTTGAGAGAAATTGCAACAAGCCCCCCAAAAGTGCGTGTACCGCCTAAGAAATGGCAAGAAGATCAGGTTTAGGCCAAATAGAGGGCTTGGGAGGAATATGGAAGTAAAGGAGACCACAGCCTAATTAAGAGAACCCTGAAAGCCAAGTGAAAGCTCATAGACTTTATTTTGTCTTTAGTGAGTAGCCACGACTAGTTTTTTGAGGAACGTTCATCATTTCTTTTTTCTCAAGATTTAATTACTTTTTAATTCTAGGTATATGTATGTGTCTCTGTATACAGGTGAGTGCTGGTGCCAGAGGGTCTCAGAAGACAGTGTTTGATCCTCTGGAACTGGCATTATAGATGGTTGTGGCTGCCTGATGTGGTTGTTGGAAACTGAACTCAGGTCCTCTGCAAAAGTAGTATGTTCTCATTCTCTCTCTCTCTCTCTCTCTCTCTCTCTCTCTCTCTCTCTCTCTCTCTCTCGATTTATTTATTTTGTATACAGTGTTCTGCCTGCATGTCAGAAGAGGGCACTAAATCTCATTATACATGGTTGTCAGCCACCATGTAATTGCTGGAATTGAACTCAGGACCCACTGGAAGAGCAACCAGTGCTCTTAACCTCTGAGCCATCTCTCCAGCCCATAGTATGTTCTCTTAACTGCTGAGCCATCTCTCCAGGCCCCATCTTTTTTAGGATCCTTTTTACCTTTAGCACTACCTGTTTTTAGGTGTTCTGTTTTGGTTTTGTGTGGTTTGTTTGTTTGTTTGAAGACAGAGTTTCTCTGTGTGTAGTCCATGCTGTCCTGGAACTCATTCTGTTGACCAGGCTGGCCTTGAACTCAGAAATCTGCCTGCTTCTGCCTCCTGAGTGCTGGGATTAAAGGCATGTGCCACCATTGCCCATCAGTTTTTTTCTTTTTTCCTAACAGGGTCTCAAGTAGCCCAGACTGGGGCCTTGAATGTATTTCTGCTTCAGCCTCCTGAATGTTGGGATTACAAGCCCCTGCTACAAGGTTTTGCTTAAGAACCATGTTAGGGCCGGGCGGTGGTGGCGCACGCCTTTAATCCCAGCACTCGGGAGGCAGAGCCAGGCGGATCTCTGTGAGTTCGAGGCCAGCCTGGGCTACCAAGTGAGTTCCAGGAAAAGGCGCAAACCTACACAGAGAAACCCTGTCTCGAAAAACCAAAACCAAAAAAAAAAAAAAAAGAACCATGTTAGACCAGTTAGGTGGCACATGCCTTGAATCTCAGCACTTAGGGGGCAGGCAGACAGGTCTCTGTGAATTAGAGGCCAGCCTGGTCTACATAGTGACCTCCATGTCAACCAGGACTATACAGTTAGATCCTGTCTCAAAAACAAACAAAACAACAAAACAATTTGTTAATCTGGTTTTAGGGGAAATGGGGAGAGGTTAGTGGATTGAGTGGCTTGCCCTGGTGAGGTCTCTGAGGTGATCTTAGCCTTCTTCCTCATTTTCCCCACGTTGGCAACAAAATCGAGAAAGTTTGTTGGCTGTTTACAGAGTTAAGTTTAACCAGACACGATGTCTCTCTGTTTAGACTAGGGGTGCAGAGAGGGCAGAGACCTGGCCTTCCTCAAGCATGTTTGTTCTCAGGGAGCTAGCAGCACTCAACCTGCTGCTGGAGTGCATCTGCAAGCATTAAGCTTGCTTGCACCTGGGTTTGTTGTTTGTTATTTGCTGAGATTTGCAAATGACAAATCGGGGCAAGAACCCCTCCCCAACCCTCCCTGCCCCTGGAACATAAAGTGAAACACATGGAATGTTGAACAAGAAAGTGAAACATAGATGGAACTTGGAGTTTGGAGAGAATGGAGGATGGGCAGAGTGTAAAGTGAAACACTGGGGAACACAAATAGTAATATATTAATACTCACCAAGGCTTCTTATGTACCTCTCCCTTACTCGATCCCCTTTCAACCCGGGTGACTTAACATGAACTGTTCTGCTGTCCTAAGATGCTGCTTTCCACACCTGACTTAACCTTCAATTGAGTGAGGTGCTAAAAAGGAAGGGACAACCAGAAGCTCCCAATTTGCTTCATTCTGATAATTCTAAAGATCTCAATCAGTAGGATTCTTTTTTTGTCATAGGGCTATGCTGTTTTACTAGAGAGACAAGGCTTTTGATTGCAGAACAAAGCAGAGAATTAACATAATTATCCTTGTGGATTTAGTCAACGTTGGTTTGGAGCCCCAATTACCCTGGGACCCTCAAATGCCCTCCTTTGTCTGCTAAGTGTCAGGAGGGCAGGACCCAATCCAGTGTTGTTCCTAGGTCTCTATGTTACACCTAGATAGCCTGTGGTGGACCATTGTGGATAATAAGTCTTGCATGAGTGCAATGGTTTATGGTGCTCATAGGGTGCCTCAGTGAGGGTAATATAGCATGTACATTGGTTCTGTATTTTAGAGTTGGGGGAAGGGACACACCACAAAGTACATGGCATCAGGCTGGCACTACTTCTTGGTCAAATATTAGTCCCTGCTGCTAGTTATCAAGACAGGACAAGGCTCCGGTTGTTATATTTCGCCTAAACAATCTTCTTCCTATTGCACTAAGGTACCTTTCTGAGTGTCCTGTCTGGGTCAGTAGATGGTAGGGATAGGAGAATCGAGAAAGATGATCTTCCTGAAAAAGGCTGTTTTGTCATTTAACAAAAGTGTTGTATTATATTGAAAGGAGCTGTGGATGTGGAGGCAGGACTACTAGGTTCCTGGCTCAGAAACTCACTAGCTGTATGACCTTGAGCAAGCCACGCATAGATGCTTAAGAGACTCAGTTTCCTCAATAACAAAACCAAGTTAATTCTCTGCTTTGTAGTGAGAAACAAATAGAATAGCATAAATGAAAGGGCATTATAATCATTTTGATGCATATTCTTATTATGATTATGTTATAGTGCTAGCCTCAGATAAAATAATCATTGATATCTACATGCTTTAAAGGTTTCCCACAGCTCTCCCCACACTGATCCTTGGCTTCTCATCATCTCCTGTAGGGCAGGAAGTCTGGCCCCCAACAGGAAAGGGCTCAAAAAAGCTACAGTTTCACCCAGGAAACAACCATCTTCCCCCAACCTTCATTTTGCCAGATAAGTGATGCAGCCAAATGGTAAGCAGACTAGTGCAAATTGATGTGTCCAAAATCCATTTTGTCCTCAAAATGGGGAGCAGAGTAACACTAAGGTCCTAGGGCCTTAAGATTAGTGGCGATTTAGTAATTACCAGAGTAATTAAAATCAGTGAAAATAATCAACTTAAAGCAGGGTCTGCAATATCAAGCCACATGGAGGTGATTTCCCAGTTAAGTAATGCATATTGAGTTCATATGTTGATTAACTTAAATATATTTTCTGAATCTTCATTTTGTCTTGGTGCAAAACACTTTTTTAAATAGCTGTGTGTACATGTATTGGAGGACAGGTGTGGCCAAGTAAAATAACAAGTGAAGAGATTCCCAAAGCAAAATATGATGGCCCTACTACATTGCTGGCAACTAGTGTTGAGGTTGGTGAGGACAGGCGATAGGGGTAACAGAACACCAGATCTCAGACAACAGCAAAGCCACCATAGCCTCAGTTAGCTGCTCCTATACTCATGCACATCTTTTAGACCAGGTGAGGGAAGCATAGCAGGCAAGTCTCAACTACCATCCGTGCAATCTTTACAAAGGAAAGAAAAGGCACCCTCCAGCTTAGGGTTGGAACCTCTAGGCCTAGAGGGGTGGGAGTAGGGGTGGGGGTGGTGGGTAGGGAGAAGAGAAAAATATTCATTTTGCAGGGCTTCCTTCTAGTTCAAATGACTCTCCGGCTTCCTTATCATAGATAAATATATAGTAAATAATATCAATATATCTGGACATAAAGATTATTTTTCCAGATTCTTATTTCACATTCTGTTTAGAATCCTCTAGGAACTGCTGGACATCCCCCCCTCCCCATACCCTCTGGGTTGAGACAATACCTTCGAAGTCCTCACCACCAGATCAGGGGTGGAGCTGCTAAGAAACAACCTAAGACTGAAAGCAAGTCAGCCAGCAGCTTCATCTCCTTCGCAAAGCCTGTCTCCCTGGAGTTAACGGAAAGCCATCAGAGTTCGAACATGGACCACAGGCTTCTAAGCCCTTCAAGTCCCAGGGATGGCCTGCGATATAAACACAGGAAGGATTTATTCCTTTGGCCAGGCGGGCAGTCCTTAGGGTAAAGGGGAAGGGTCAGGGGGCTCAGATTGGTGTCTTGAGAGCCCAGAGGAAAAGCAAGCAGAAACCAAGCCCTTGGTACTCTTCTAGCCAGGTTTTCTTCTGCAAGTCTCGCAAGCTTCCCTCTTTATAGACCTTTCGTCCCCCTTCTTCCCCACTCAGGTCTCCCCGCCAACCCAGATGCTCCCACACCCAAGCAAGGGATGTCCACTGAGGGTGACCCAAGGTTTTTGCAGCCTGGGAGGTTGGCACGAAGAGTGGGCCGAGCGGGAGTCGCGAGACGAGGCGACGAGAGTAGGCATTTTTCTTTCCCTAGCACCTGTCCCACTTCGGCGCCCGGGCTGGGGCTTCGCCTGAGCGCGGCCTGAGTTCTGGAGCGCCAGAACCACGCACGGAGGTCGCCAAGGGTGGGGGACCGGAGGAAGGGCGGGGTGTCTGGCGGGGGCGTTCCCCTCAGGCAAGACCCCCGCCCTCCTACAGACACCGAGTCAAAAACGGGGAGAGCATGTTACATATAAAACCAGAGCGAAAACGATCGCTCTCCGACCCCGAACGGCGTTGCGGCACCCCCCCTCCCTTCCTGGAGCGGAGGGCTGGCCGGGGAAGGTGGCTCAGTTCTTCCCCCGTGGCCAGTGCGGGGTCTGCGGCTGCCCGGCGAGGTTCCGGCTTCCCCGGGGCTGGTAGGGGGGAGCCCCGAGAACTGCAGGCCCGCCCCCTTCTTCCTCCTCCTTCCCCTCCTCCCCCACGTGTCCTCCCGGAGCCCAGCGGCCTGATCCCAGCACCCCCCCCCCTCGCCGCCACCTCCCTCCTACTCCCGCTTCGCCCGCTTCCCGGGCGGTGTGGAGAAGAGCAAAGTTGCGACAGCAGCCAGGGGGCTCTGCCCAGGTGAAGGGGGCGCTGTGACGGGGGCGGGAACGGCGTGGCCCTGCGGCGGGGGCGGGGGGGGGAGGATAAAGAAACTTGCTTTCCGCAGCCCCCACCCTGAGCGGGTTCGGATCTTGCGTGAACCGAGCCCTCGTGGAGACGCTGCAACGCCGCCAGGACCGAGGCCGGCACCCCGACCCGGACCAAGACCGGGATCGCGCGCTTGGGCGGGCTAGCGAGGGCAGGCAGGCCGGCACCCAGGCAAGGGCGGGGTGGGTGACCGTACACCGGACCGAACCACGGACTCCGGTGGCGTGGGCGCGGGCCGAACCCGGACCGGGCCGAGTTGGGTGGCGAAGTAGGACGTGGATTCGGGGGGCGGGGCGCAGCGGGAGGGGGGAAACCAGGCCCGGCCTGACTGGCCTGGGCGTGGGGGCGGGGGGCGAGTTCGGGGCACTTGCTGGGCTCTGGACCGAGCGCTAGGGCGGGGCGGCGCTAGGGGCTGGGCCCGACCGGCGAGGAGAGGGCGAGGGGAGGGAGAGCAGGGGGTGGAGTAGGGGCGTGGAGTTGCGAGCGGGGTCTGGCCTCGGCCGGGGGCGAAGGTAGATCTGCGGGGCCGAGAGCGGAGGGAGGGAGGCCCGAGGCAGCGCGGCGGCGGCGGCGAAGGCCAGCTTCCGCGGAGTTTGTGCCCGGGCTTCCCGGCTGGGCTCCGGCCGCCTTATGCGCACAAATGGGGTTAGGGGACTGACTGGTTGGTAAGCAACTCCCAGTGTTAGACGGTGTTCCGTGGCGATTCCCGGAAAACTGAGGAAAGACGCCGTCTGCAATTGGCCGCACCCCCCACCCACCTCTTAGCATCTGGATTCTGCTCTTTGGGGGCCATGGACCCTCCCCACCACAATCCTTTCACTCTTTCAGCACCCCTTCCGTCTCCCCCTCATCCTTGGCCATCTGAATCTCCTAGGGGTATGCCTTTGAGGGGTGGAAGGCGTCGGGGGTTGCACTTTCCCTCCCTTGGGGGCAGCCTAGTTTGTATCATATTCGTGTGAGGTAACGTCGCTTGGCGTCGTGTGGACATTGGGGTTTAGATCATTTAACCCTCCCTTCCAAGCTCTTTGATGGCTTTTAAGGAAAAGGACGGATCCCTGGATTTTTAGGACTAGAATGGGGTTTGAGGACTGGGATTTACTCTAAGCTCACTTCCACTACCAACCTCTTTACTACGAACCATTTCTATAGGGACTCGAACGTGGAGGGTGGGAGACGGGAGCGTTAATGTGCTTCTCTGTCTTTCTACAGGGTCGGCGTGGCGAAGGACAGCTAGTGTCGGAGGAAAAGTAGACACCAGTTCAACTCCGCTCGCCCCCACTATTACTTCGGTGAGGGGGACAACGCTAAGGGGATGCTGGTGGGTTGGGGCCCAGTATAAGAGTAGGGGTGAGTAGTCACCCCCTGAGGGATTCTTCACTGGTGGGGAGAGAAAGGCGAGCCCCAGCTTCGGGGAGGGTTCCAGGGAAGGAGATGGAGGGTGGCGACGACAAGGAGGGGGGGTGCGGGAAGAATGGAAGAGTCACACCCTGCTTGCAAGGGGAGCCTCCCTCAGGCTCCTGGGAAAAGGGGACTGAATACGTGTGCTCTGTGGTACCGGGGCAGGAGAGGTCTGGGGATGGTTCAAAGAGTGATTTGCACACTGGTTCTGTCACTAGTGGCCTGAGAAAGTCAGGTCGGGGCATGAGGTGGAGAACGTTGGAAGGAAGGCAGACAACCAACCCTCTGGCCTCGGCGCCCTGATCATCTCCCTTCCTCAACCTCCCTTTTGAGGGGCGTCGGGGTGGGGGGCGTGGAGCTCTTGGAGCCCCGAGGATTGAGTGCCTCCGCCTTTCTTGGGAGTCTATCTTTTTGCCCAGCTTGCTACAAGCTACCACTGCCTCCCTCTCCGGAATCCGCTCGGTTCTCTCAGCGATCCCCTCCTCCTCCTCCTCCTCTCCCCTCCCCTCCCAGTGTCACCGGGGCTGCTTGGCTCTGCCCCCTTCGCCGCCGCTTGCTCCCAGCTTTAGTCCCTCCCTCTCATGCTTGCTCCCTCCCTTCGCCTCCTCCTCCCCACCCCCTCCCCCGTCTAGGCAGCATTCTGGGAGTTGTAGTATCTTGCAACGCTGGCTGGCGCCGCCCGCGAACAAGGCCGGACTTCACTTCCCGTCGAGCTCTGCGACCGGCACCCACTCCACCAGGCTTCGCTCACACACACAGACACACACACACACCGCTCTCCCCCTCACTCTTTCGCTCGCCGCGGCGCTGCCAGTGTGTGGCTCTGTCTCTCCTCGGCTTTGCTGAGCCCTCCCTTCTTCCTCTCAGTTCCTAGAGTCCGACCGCCGCCGCCGTGAGAGGAGAAGGAGGTCGGTGGCGATAAGGGGCGGAGGGGGGCATCGGATCCCAGCAGTGTTAGGCGGGTGGTGGTTCAAAGAGGGTGAGAGGGAGCTCGGGTGGCGGCCTGAGCCTCCCTGCGGAGCCGACCCGGGAACAGGTGCGTCTTTTTTCTCTCTCCCCCAACCCCTCCACCCCTTTTGACTCCCCGGCTTTTTCGTATTCCCCCACCCGCTTCTTTCTATCCTAAGCCTTTCCCCAACCCTGTCCGTTCTTCTCCCCTCAGCCTCTCAGCTTGCCCCCCGGGGGCGCCGTCCTCTCCGTTTCCCCGGACGTAGAGCTCCCTAGAGCTCTCTCTGTCCTCGCCCCTCCCTTCGGGACAGCTCCCCTCCACTTCCCACCTTCGTACCCCATCCCTGCCCTGCCCTATCCCCTTCTCGACCTCCTTCTCTTTTAGCCAGGTGAGACTTGTTCAGCACGATCCAAGAGAGTCTTCCTCTCGGCTGGGCGGGGGTCTCCATGGAAACGGGGGTCGGTAGATACTGGAGGGGGGAACCATAGGAATTACCCCACTCCACAGAAAGGGAGGTGGAGGCTATGGTCTTGGCACTACCTGGCCCCAAACCCTGATCCAAGGATCCGACGATCCGAAGGGAACCTGGCCAACAGGGCAGGGCGAGAAAGGGCTTGTTATTTTTTTTTTTTGGGGGGGGGGTGTCCGTGATGAAGTCTTGAAGAGACCGGGAGAAAATGCCCTCCAACCTTAGAGGTGGAGGTGCGACGGGTGCTTTCTCAGGGTTGCTTTCTCCCCTGTTCTGGGGTGCAGGAACCGTAGGGTAAGGGGTACCCCTAGGTGGCGGCGGGGCCTGGGTTCGGGAGTGGGAGTGCTGTGATGGGGGCAGGGGCAATTATCCGAGTCCCTGGAAAAAAGGCGGGGGATGACTTCGGAGCGCCCAAGCTCCGCTGCCCTCGCTCTAGGGGCGGGGGCTACCGGGCCAGGCGAGGCGGGGAGGGTGTTCAAATTGAAGGAGGATGAGATGGGGGCAATTCATACTGGCCCCGGCAAGCCTGGTGGGAGACCCGGCTTGCAAGCCCTCAACCCGCTTCGCGCCAGGCCTGGAGGCAAGGGGTCTGAGAGGAAAGCAGAGGGCTGGGAAGGAGGGAGGCTCCGGTTACGGGGCCAGATTTCGGGATCAGGGGCAATCCCCTGGCCCTAGGAGAAGGAGGGAGAGGGATGGCCGCGAACCCCAGGGTTCCCCCACCCTGGTTCCTAAGGGGCGTGAGGAACGGACAGCAGGCCCAGCGGAGCTGGATTCGAGCAGATCGTGGCCAGGGATTGGGGGGGCTTAGTGGTGGTCTTGGGGGGGAGTAGTCCGGCGGCGGGGCGGGCGGGCGGGGCGTGGGGCTCCGGCGGGCGGCGGGGCGGGGCCGGGGCGGCGCTGCTGCCGCTGCCGCCGCCGCTGCTGCTGCTCCTGCTGGGGCCGCCGCCGCCGTTGCCGCCGCCGCCGCTTCTGGGCGGGGAACCGAGGCCAAAGAGAGTCCCGTGCCGGGGCAGAGGGCGCAGGCGGCGCGCGGTGGGGAGGGGGCCTTTCCGCGGGCGGGGGCAGGCTGGGGGTGGAGTCCCCGACGGGGGGCGGTACGAGCCAGGACGACGACGACGAGGAGCCCCGGGGGCCCGGTGCGTGGAGGACGAGGTGCTGGGAGAAGGAAGGGGGGGGGGGGTGGGTCCCGCGACGGGCCTCGTGGGCTTAGCTCCCGGAGGTTCGGTTTTGGGACAGAGTCCTATGGGGGCACCCAGAGGCCAGGAAAGGGATAGAGAGGTGAACTGGACGGTGGAGGGGGGCCCTCCTCGCCGGGGTCCCGTGGAGAGGAAGGCTGGGCCGGAGGGACGTCCGGGCAAGGCTGGGAGGAGCCGGCCGCACCAAGGCTGGGGTTTTCGTGTTATGGAGGTGCAGGAGATTGTTGTATCGAAAGATGTGGTCGAGGGGAAAGGCGGGAGGGAAGCACGCTGCAAACCCAAGAGGCCCAACACCACAGGCCAGTGGAGGTGCCCTTCTGTTCCACTGAGCCTCCCCTCTCCTCTCGGTATTAGAAGCACTGTTTTTGTTGCATTGTTTTGAAATTTTCAAGGCTGCCTGATCAAACTGTCGACGTGGTGATACTTTCTCATTCTTGCTGTTTTCTAGAGTAGACAGTAAGGACAGCCTTCACTTGGTGAGCATTCTTCTAGCCCAGCGTTTGGTGGCTCTTTGCATGAGTGTGGGAAGGGGGCCTGTAAGGCAAGCCACAGATGAATACTTTCAAGGCGATTTGGAGGTCGTCCCCATGACACAGGGGTAGAGTACAGTTGCAGATAGCTTTGATCAGACTTCTGGGGTACACTTGAAGGCTTCAAGGATTAGTCCCATGCTTCCTTCAACTTAGAAGGCTGTTTCTCAGAATCACACTGCAGAAACATTTCGTGGAGAAAGAAATGGGACATGAATTTGGAGTTGGGAGTGGATAAGGTTCATGATAAAATTCTAAGGATAGAAGGGAGTTATCTTTTTTAGTGGCCATCTTATGTTATTCTGTTTAGTATGTCCTGTCCTTGAATGTTGGGATTGAGGGCCCTTTCTTACTGGGGACACTCTAGGTGGCATAGCCAAGGATGTTTGGGCAGAGTTTTAGGGTACTCGAATTGAACATGATGTCACCATGTGGTACTGAAGATGACAGTCTGTAGGAAAGAAACTTACAAGATTCCACTGGGGATTAAACGAGATAATCCCATTCCAAGAATCACCCAGAGGCTCCAAAAGGAAGTGAAAGGTTGAGAAGGAACCTGTAAAATTTTGACAGAGAAACAAAGGTAGCAAGAAAGACTGAGGGAGCACCAGGGGACTTGATGAATCAGGTTAAAAGAATCTGAAGTTCCATGATGTATTTGAGGACTGACATGGCCATGTTGAGAAGTTTATGAGGATATTGGTAGCAGGTACTTTTTGCACCGGAGGAAACTGTCTTGAGGTGGATCTGGGAGATGAGAGCCACAGGTCTTGGCACAGAGGCTTATTAAAACTGACTTTGTTAAAAGGGCTTTTCACACACACTTAAGCACAGGCAGTAACGAAAAGAGAGACACTTGTGGGGGGGGGGGATAAGATATAACCACATGTGGGTATGGCCTAATCAAGGGAAAGTCACTCTAAAACTTACTTTGAAAAGTTTGACTCTTGCTGGGTGGTAGTGGTGAGCACCTTTACTCCAGCATTCAGGAGGCAGAAGCAGGCAAATATCTGAGTTCGAGGCCGGCCTGGTCTCCAGAACAAGTTCCAGGGTGGCCAGGGCTGCAGAGAAACACTGTCTCGGGGGAAAATAAGTCTGACTCACTTACCCGATTTGCAGGCATAGTAAGTTTCTTTTTGTTTTGACTCTGATAGGAAGAGAACTAGATACCTAGTGACAGAGGAAGGGGAAGGGATGCAGAAGTCTGGGTTAAATAGACTAGTTCTCTGAAACAGAGCAATAAGGAAGGGCTGGTTAATTGTTGGGATAGGGCAGAGGAAAGCTAAGTGAGTTGTAGCCAGCTTTGCTGTCGGAGTCTGTACTGTTCAAAGTAAAGGGAAGTTCTAGAAGATAAGGGGGCTGTACCAAGGGCACTCTTAGGGATCTGGATATTTTTTTTAATTTGCCAGAGAAGGGGTGTGTGTGTGTGTGTGTGTGTGTGTGTGTGTGTGTGTGTGTAGGGGGGCAGCAGGAGGAGATCCTTTTCCTTCTCACTGCCTTAGAGGCTCTTGGTAAGCAAAGGAGGCTTCTCTGGGGGTGTGTATCTGCCTTGTTCATGATGCAGTCTACACAGGCAGGTAAATGCTTGGTAAAGGTGGCAGAGGATCTCAAGGTATGATTAATCTGCACTGTGGGCTTTAGGGAAGAGCTTTGCTGAGAGAAACAGAATCATAGGAGAAAAAAGTTCTACCACTAGACAGAAGGAAGGCAAAAGAAGTCAGAAAGCAGGTCGGTAGGGCAGTGAAGGGGGAAGGAAGGTGACCATCACTGTTCCCATGTCAGGTCTAACTAAGGAGAAAGCAGTACCTTGAAATCTCCAGGGTAATGTTTTCCAAAGAAAGTTTGAAGAACCCTTAGGGCTCTTTACACTTTAGTGCTAGAATTGCTAGAGCAAGAAGGAAGATCATGGATAAAAATAGGGCTAGGGAGAAACTGGCATTTAGAGGAAAATAGAAATAGAAATATATTTACCCATAAAGAAGTAAAGGTAGTATACATGTTAAAAATGTAAAATTCACAATATGGGCTGGGCATGTAGAATGGTTGCCTAGCATGTGTGATGGCCTGAGTTCAAGCCTCAGTGTTGAAACAGAAAACACAAATGCACAGTCTGAACGAAGAGAGTCATAAAGAGCGATAGGAGAGAAGCATTCAGATGCTATATGGAGCTGGTGTTGAGAAGTGTAAAAATTAACTTTCGATAGCCACTACTGTGGGAGGACCCAGGAAACAGAGGGCTGGAATTAAGTGAAACATTTCTTAGGAAATCCTGATGAGTATAAGGATTCTGAATGGGGAAAGGGAGTCTTGGTCTCAAATAGAATGGAGAATAGGAGAAACTGGGAATACACCTGTTTTTCCCGTCTGTAAGTGGGAGGAATCCTGGATATAAGGAGGTGAGTGATAGAAATTCCAGTGTGAAACAAGGATCTGAGATAAAGGATAAAGAACAAGGATCTGAGCGCCTTGGGCCAGAACTGGAGGGTGGGGTTAAGGGCACCAAGAAGAGACTAATCAGGGTTAGACTAGACTACATTTACACTGGTTTGTGAATTCTAGGTGGAGCTGTCTGGGACTCATTGGGCTGGCTGTTAGATGCATAGAGCTCTTTCCCAGGGCCAGCTAGCCTCTGAGAATCCATGGCAGGAATTCCATGTTGAGTTTGGGTGGGAAAAATGAACACTAGAGGGGAACCGAGAGAGTAGGGAAATTGAAAATTGTTGACTAATTAAACTGAAACGGGGGAGAAAACACTGATGAGGATGTGAAGGAAAGGGGAGCGCTTAGACCCAAGGTTTTTTTTTTTTTTAAAGGAAGAAAGGAAATTTCTTAATGTTAGCACTGGAAATCAGTTTGAGTCTGTGTCTGCTTGAATGTTTAGTGTCAGGACAGTTAAAGAGAGAAGAAATAAGTAATCTACCTTTCTGTCACTAGGGGATTCTAGGGCAGTATTTTATATAATTACTTATATGAGCCAGGCATTATTCATGCCAGTCTGTAAAATGTAGGAAACCATCTTCTTTCTAAATCATATCCTTTCTTGCTATTCATAACTTTAAAATGGTCTTTTATGTTGAAAATGTTCTTTAGTGAACTAAAGTTGTGTTCTGGTCAAGAGGAAAACTTAACTCGGTTTCTTCCCCCACAATCCCAATAAACTCTTGTAGTTTTCCGTTTTTTTTTTTTTTTTCTTGTAAAGCGATCACAACTCTTTCCTCATAAAACATGTAAAAATGGATCATTTTTTAGCAGAGTATGTGTAGATTTGCTAAGGAACAGTGAAGAAAAAACTCCTGAGTGTGTGTGTGTGTGTGTGTGTGTGTGTGTGTGTGTGTGTGTGTTTGTGTTGGGGGGGGGACTCCAAGGGAAGAATACCCTGTATCTTTTTTTGATTTGGGGTTTTGTGTTTGTTTTTGGTTTTTTGTGAGACAGGGTCTATGAAGACCAGATTTTTCCTTGAACTCACAAAGATCTGCCTGCTTGTGCCCCTACCTCCCAAGTGTTAGGATTAAAAGTGTGTGCTACTATGCTCAGCCTCTTTTTTATTTATTTATTTATTTTTTATTATTTATTTATTTATTTATTTATTTATTTATTTATTTATTTATTTATTTTGGTTTTTCGAGACAGGGTTTCTCTGTGTAGCTTTGCACCTTTCCTGAAACTCGCTTGGGAGACCAGGCTGGCCTCGAACTCACAGAGATCCACCTGGCTCTGCCTCCCGAGTGCTGGGATTAAAGGCGTGCGCCACCACCGCCCGGCCAGCCTCTTTTTTTTTATTTTATTTATTTATTTATTTATTTATTTTGGTTTTTCGAGACAGGGTTTCTCTGTGTAGCTTTGCGTCTTTCCTGGAACCCCCTTTGGAGACCAGGCTGGCCTCGAACTCACAGAGATCCGCCTGCCTCTGCCTCCCGAGTGCTGGGATTAAAGGCGTGCGCCACCACCGCCCGGCCAGCCTCTTTTTTTTAAAAAAAATAAATAAATTGCAGGCTGGATGTCAAGGTTGTATTTTCCCTGATAAATGAATTGTGATGAATTTGAAGATGTGGCTTATTATTTGTAAAATGCAGTAATTTTTAAATTTCCCCAATAGAGTTAAATGTGACTTCATTTGGAGTTGAAGAGTTTAGCTTGGGCTAGAGATTTGGGAAGGACTGAATTCTATGGAGGAGAAACTTTGTGTTTGAGGCTTCTTTACTGACTATCTGCTAAGAAACAAAATTTGCTTACTTTATTACTAAGGTGTGTCTAGAAATCTTGGTGTTGGTTCCATTTAAGGGTACAGTAGAATTTTCTCAATGAAGGGGTATGAGAATAATAAGACTTTTGTTTTTCTAAGTTCTGTGAAATGTATAATACACAAATATAATCCCAGGGAGAAGATGCACTGAATACTTGGATCTATGAGACGATTGAATATATTTTCTCATGAAGAGTCTTTGCTCAGTTGAACTTGGTTCTACCATGCCCAGGTGAGCTTGCATCCTAATTAATCTACTGCTTCAGAGACAGACCTGTGTTAAAGTCCTTGTTCTTCAACTTCTTAGTAGTAGGGCAGGAAGCAAGTCCCTCCTAACTTTCCTGAGCCCTGGTGTTCTCATCTAGACAATAGAGATGATACTAATATTATAGGATGGTTAGAACTATATAAGATAAAATGTATGTAGTAACTGCTAATATACTTAACACATGGGATCTAGTTTTAAAACTAAAATTTCTTACTTGTCTTATGACGTTACTTACTATATACTGTGGCAGAATGAAAACAAAAAATTCATTCTGCTACCCCCCCATCTTAGCCCTTTGTCCTTTTTCTCTACAATCCTCTTTAATTAGTTTAGTATACATTCAGCATTTGCTACATGGTAGGAAGTAATACCTTACCTCATTGCTGCATCTACCTCTTTAACAGCTGTGCCGTGACACTACTTGCTATTTCAGGAGAGGAACTGAAGACTGTATATGCAGTTGAAATTTTAAGGGAACTTTGGGGCTACAGGTAAACTTCGTTTAAAAAAAAAAGGCCTTGGGAGATGGTCCAGTTGGCAAAGTACTTGCTGCTCAAGTATGAGAACCTGAGTTCAATGCTTAGTGCCCATGTAAAATCTGGGAATTGTGATGAGCCTGTAATCCTAGGGCTGGAGAGGTAGAAACAGATCTCTGGGTCTACCACTGACGTCTAGCTTCAGTGAAAGACCATCTCAAAAAATAAGGTAGAGAGCATTGACCTCTGGGTCTTAAAGACATATGCATGTGTGGTGAATGCATGTGCACATGATCCCACTTTTTATTTATTTATTTTTAGATTTACATATTTCCAAATAACCACTTTAAAATATTTATGTTTTAGAGATTCATTTATTTTTGTTATATGTGTATGAGTGCCTGCCTTAATGTATGTGTGTGCACCATGTGCATGCCAGGTGCCCATAGTATCAGAAGAGAGTGTCAGAATCCTTGGAATTGGAGGTACATATGGTTGTGAGATACCATGTGGGTGCTAGAAACTGGACCCAGGTCCTCTGCAAGAGCAAAAAATGCTTTTAACAGCTGAACCATCTCTAACCTTTTATTTATTTTGAAATTTTATTTTGTATATATGTGTGTTTTGCCTACATACATGTCTGTGTGCTGTTTGCATGACTGGTATCTTGGAATTAGAGTTAAAAGACTATTGTGAGCTACCATGTGGGTGCTAGGTATTGAACCTGGCTCCTTTAGAAGAGCAGCCAGTGCTCTTAGCAACTGAATCATCTCTCTAGTCCCCTTTATTTTATTTTTAATTGTGTGTGCATGTGGTGTGTGTGTGTGTGTGTGTGTGTGTGTGTGTGTGTGTGTGTGTTGTTTGGATATGTGTATGTGAGTGCAGGTGCCCATGGAGGCCAGAGGTATCAAATTCCCTGAAGCTGCCTGATATCAGTGCTGGGAACTTAACTAGGGTCCTCTACAAGAGCAATATATACTCTTAACCACTTAGCCATGTCTCCAGCCCAAAATACTGCTTTCAATAAAGGGCTTTTAAATTATGGCTGCTTAGGCTTTCTAGCTGTCTCTGGAAATTCTAGGAAAGCTGATAGAACCTGGAGCTGATGTGCTTCTATGATAAAGATGCTCATCAATGATTGTATGGGAGAGAATAATACTGAAGAAAGCTCTGGGTTCCCCAAAACAAACTTTTGGGCAAAGGAAAAACAGTGGCCTTCAAAGTAGATCTCCTCTGTGCAGCTGGAGTGGACTTTGTGTCAACAATTGGGTCTCTGTTAGCTATGCCAATATAGGAGAGACCGATGACAGGCCAATTGAAAACAGCAGATTGGCTGACAAATTAACAATTTGTTTGACTTAGAAAATGCATTGTTATTCTCTACCTGCCCCCATACCCCTGAGATTTACCTGCCTATTTTTATTCTGTTTAGGCAAATATTATAGTTGTTCTCTGAACACACATCTACCGGTATTCCATAAGTCACCTGAGTTTAAAAACTAGCTGTGGATGTATTACAGTGAGATAGTTGGAAGTTGATTTTATTAATTTGCTTGGCATAATTTTATTTTAGTTTTGTGATTATCTTTATTACAGAGATAAAGCAGGAAGAAGGTTGATGTGAGAGCAAGGCAGTAAAAGGAATACTTTCATCCAGTTTTGTTTTGTTTTGTTTAGTGTGGTGTGTGTGTGTGTGTGTGTGTGTGTGTGTGTGTGTGTGCGTGCGCGCGTGTGCGCGCGCGCATGCGCACGCGCATGTGCATGACAGCTTGCAGTAGTTGGCTCTCTCCTTCCACCATGTGGGTCCAGGGATCAAATTCAGGTCATCGGGCTTGGTGGCAAGTGCTTTACCCATTGAGCCATCTCACTGGCCCTGTTTTGTTTCTTTTTATTTTTTGAAACAAAGTTTCATTGTATTGTCCAGGCTAGTCTTATGAGTTCAAGTGATCTTCCTGCCTCAGTCTCCCGAGTTATCAGAGACTGCAGGTGTATACCATTGTGCTAGACTTAACTAATATTTTCTACCTGGGGTTCCTGGTCTCTGTATGATACAGAAAAGGTTTGGTTTTCTCCAATAGTTTAGCAAGCTGTTTATTGAGCCCATTTTGTGTGCCTTATATCATGCTAGACCCTACTGGAATGGAGCTAGTAAACCTTTGGATGGGTAGTAGAGAGAGTCATTATGGGATTTGAAATTCTTTGGGCAAATACTGTGTAATAAAAGGGAAAAGAAAACATAGCTTCAAATGAATTATATACATGATCTATATGTAGTCAGAGTCTTATCTCCCGTAAGAGAACAGAAAAAAATAACCTGATGGTCTCTCCAAATATGTATGTATGTGCATGGTTTAGGATTGTTTTACAAAAGCAAAACTTGGACGATGAGGACTCCCCTTTCCATGAAAAAGTCTGTATCATAAATACAGTATGCTAAAATGGAGGCACCAGAGGGCCACTGCCATAGTCTATAACAGGAAGGACATAGAAACATGGCAAAAGTGATTCACATCTTCATGTTGGATGTGTGAAAGATACACTAGATGTTCTCAAGGTACTGCTGAAGATCAAGATGGAGAAAAATCAACTCTTATTTTTGGATTAACAGAAATGACAAGTCTCACAAAATGTCCCTGTTTACATAGATGTCTTGTTGAAGTAGCTTTGAGTTTTAAAAGAAATAACTAATTTCATTTAGGTTTTCTAGCTATCTGTGACATGTAAAAGTTGTACAAAATCTTTTTAAAGATAATTCTCTCTCTCTCTCTCTCTCTCTCTCTCTGTGTGTGTGTGTGTGTGTGTGTGTGTATGTGTGTGTACATGAGTGCCTACAGAGGACAGAAGAGGGCATTGGACTCCCTTGAGATGCAGTTACCAGGCAGTTGTGAACCATTTGACATGGGTACTCAGAAAGGAACTCCAGTAGGAAGTATTTTTTGTTTTGTTTTGTTTTTGTTTTTGGAGACAGGGTTTCTCTTTGTAGTTTTGGTGGCTGTCCTGGATCTCGCTCTGCAGACCAGGCTGGCCTCGAACTCACAGAGATCCACCTGCCTCTGCCTCCTGAGTGCTGGGATTAAAGGTGTGCACCACCACCACCACTGCCCGGTGAGCAGGAAGTATTCTTAACTGCTGAGCCATCTTCTAGCCCCAGTTGTACAAAATCTTACAGCTAGAGCCGAGTTTAGTATAAAGCTATTAATACAGTGATATATTTTCCTTAGATAGAGTAAATCAGTTTCTTTACAGCAGGAAATGAAAATGAGTACTGTGAATAATAGGGAAAAATCAAGGCAGAGTGTAGATAAGCTAAAACAATCTTATGTTATGAAAATATAAGTAAACCATGAAAACTTTTGTTTTGGCTCACGTCATCCTCAAAATATATTACCTCTGGTCCTTGTAAGTGCTTCTATGTTATGCTCAGTTCTTGGTAGAGACTACTATATGTTATTTGGCAGATGTAGTGATAAATGGGCATAGTGGGATCGTCTTGAGATGTCGAGAATTGGAGGAGTGAAGTGTTCTGTAAGGTTTCTACCACAGTTTAGGCTATGGCTCCAGTAATGCATCACTGTTGCATGTGACGGAACAGTGATTAGATGACTCTATTTAATACTGCTGCTATCTGATTGCATTGTTTTTTTTCCGTATTTGAGACAGGGTCTCACTATGTGTCAAAGGCTATGTCTGAACTAGCTATATAGCCCAGGCTAGCCTGAAACTAGGGATACTCCTGCCTAACTCTCCTAAGTTCTAGGTTTATACCTTCACACCTATTGTCTTGAATGGATTATGGATGTTCCTAAATATCAAGTCATCCCTAAAAGCATGGGTGTGTATAATGCTCTTAAAACTCCATGTTAGTGCTCTCAGGAGTTCTGTAGAATTGTAAGCCTTGGTCATCTAGTTGCTGAGATGACTATCCAGCCTCCCAAGGTGACTGACTACATTGGCAATAACTAAATTCATCAGATTGAGTAAGCTCTCATCTGTATAATAGACAGTTAACATTCCTTTGTATCCAGTCTCATAAATGTTTATAGGCACAGTTTTTAAACATGGTGCTACCCAAGGAGTCTGTGAAGCTAGCCATGCTAAAATCATATGCAGGCAATTCCTTAGCCTTCTTGTTAAATACAAGAATTAAGATATCTTGGAAGAGGATGCAATATGCCTTGGAAGAGATGCAATATGTCTGATCTCTGATGGTAGACACCAGTGGAAATATTCAGATATGACAATAAAACAAGGGAGCTAGAAAGTGTTCGGATAGATTTAGTCAGACAAACTGAACAGCACAAAAAGTTCCTATTGTTTAAATTACTGAGTTGATCTTTGTGTGTCTGCTATCATATATGGTGGTAGAAGGACCTGCTTTGTATGAAGGGAAGCACAGTAAAGCAATTAGGACATGTCTATGCCACTTGAGTTTCAGGTACTGATAGCTGATAAATAGCTAGAAAAGGTGAGGGGATATAGACATGAGGGACAGGGAACAGAATATAAGAATGCCCTTCTATGGAAAACCACTAAAACAGAACAGCTTAAACGGGGAAAACATTCTCATTGGTGTTAAAAGTTTGGGGTATGTAGTTAATGGGAAAACATAAGTGTTAATATCCTGTTCAATACACACGGCAGGAGGTAGGGCAATGATGCTGCTTTTCCCAAAGTGGAGTAGTAGGGGTAGCCTTTCCCTTGCTTCTTTGAAGGCTTTTTCTTCCTCATGGGAGTGTTAACTTACCCAAAGCTCTGTGTTTCTATTGGAACAGTAGGACCCAAAGTGTTCTTCATTAGTCACCACTGACCCAACCTTCCTCCTTACATTGTCTACTGGCCACACCTGTAGTCTAAAGGACAGATTTAAGGCCATGCTTCAAGATGAATATTCAAGGCCAGAGTCAGCTGCATAGTGAATTTGAGGCCAGCTTGAGTATCATGAACCTCCATCTCAAAACAAAACAAAAACTACTCTAACTCAATAAAGAAACACAAACCTACCATCTACTCTAGTGTAAAATATTTGTCATATTCTTGCTCTGTCACCTCCCTTAATGTTCTTCTCTTCCTCAAATGCAGTGATGACCATGCATTTGCTTTTAATTGTTGTGAAATCTTGTTCTGGCATCTTTGTTTCAAAGCAAAATTGTGCCCTTTTGTAAAGTCTTTACACTTTAGAGCCGCCCATGGTGCCCCAAACCATGGATTGGGCTATAACTTGTTATATACACCTTTTATCCCCTGTTTTGACAACATATTCTCTCTAACCTTTTCTAAAAAGCTACAGTGCTTCCCCACAGTATTTCAGTTTGGCCCATGATGGTGAAATATTTCAGGTTCCCCTATTTCACTTTTCCCGTTTGATTGCTGTATATCATGGGCTTCTTTCTCCTTTATGCCATCTATACCTGCTCTTATCTGCCAGCACATTTTCTTTCCTTTTGGAGTTGTTTCTTTCTCTTTTTTCCCCTTCAGATCTCTATATCATGGTATTCCTTCTAGTCCCTATTCATTTTCAGCTTAGCTGCTATTTTCACCATTTTAAAGTTATTTCTCTCCCATTAGTCCATTCTCATCTTGTTTTCCCCTATTCTAGTGTGGCCATTATGGCTGACTACACACTCTGTGCAGCCTACTTGCTAGACACATTTCCTAGGATCTCAGTCAGTCTATCTCCTCTATCTACATAGGCCTCCTAAATGGCAAAGTTCTATTTTTTTTTCAGACACACTTGCTGCTTTGAGCTTGTGAACATGTGCTCTTCTTTGTCCTTATCATGAGTTAGATAAGACTTTTGAGGATAGTTTACAGTGGTCCCACTCACTGCTTTCTAGGCAGTGACCAGCATTTGAATCATGGGTCATGCAGCTGTTCTTAACAATTTGTGACACCTGGGAAAGTCCTTTGTGCCTGTGATTCCTTGGTCATTTGGGATTACCAGATTTCTTCCAAGTTCCTTTTTGGAACTTCACCTTCTAGATTATGGTTCTTACGGGGAGGGGCAGAGAAAGAGAGAGAAGTAGGTGGAGAGAATGAGAATATCAATGTGGGCCTTCGAGTGAAAACAAGTCGGTGTGAAAGCATGTGTGCCATGTGTGTTTGTAAGGGTTTTTCCCCCTCTTCACCTCCCTGTGTGCTTTATAGTGAGTGATCACTAACTTGATTGGACAGGATGTAACAAAACAACATCCTAGGCTTACTGAATCAGAATATGTGGAGCTGAGACCTAAGATACTGTTTGAAACCAGCTTCTCAGTGATCTTGGCTTGGGAAACACTGGTTTGCATTGACTGTTCTGGTCCTGCTCCTCCTTTGCCAGCAGAAGCCTGTTTTTTAGTGAATCATTTGATGCTACCATTGGCTTTCTCTCTTGCTACATGAATCTTGCCTTCTTATGTAGGCCACTTAGTTCAGTATCCTGCCTGTGTGTCTGCTGTTTTCTAACCCTTGAGCACAAAGACTACTGTTAATTAGCAACAGTGGACTTCAGATGGCTACGAGTGCTCCTCTGGTAAAATCATGAGGAATGTTACAAGGCCAAGATTTAAGAGGTTGTTCAATCTTCAAGATTTCATGAAGGCTAGATGGATGGGTCAGTGGTCAAGAGTGTGGACTGCTCTTACAGAAAACCAAATTTGATTCCCAACACCCAATCAGGTGGTCTACAACCACCTCTCTAACTCCAGCTCCAGGGATCCAACACCTTCTGGCGCGCGCGTCCCCGTACATGCACACAGAGAATAAATTTTAAAAAAGACTTCTTCCAAGTGGAGGCATCGAGTGTCGGTTTTGCCCTCTAGGTTGCCATACACTACATCATGAACATGTTTGTTTTTAGCTTCTGTTTTGTTTTGCTTCTACCTTTCCTCTTATGTTTTTGTTGGGCCTAAAAACTAGATGTTTAGTATGTTGCTCTGTTTCCAAACATTGGGAATCCAACTTTGACTTCTGTCCTAGACCAGCAAACAATTTTTGAAAATACAGAAATAATTTTGAGTGAAAATGATGTGGTCTCTGAAGTACCTGCTGCTTACAGATACTTAGATAGCTACTAAAGTGTGTACATGGTGTTGAAATTCATCTTCCAGCAAGAATAGGTCCTTCCTTTGCCTGATTCCTATAATGTTTCCTAGAGAAGATAAAAAAGTATTTGGTGTATTAGCCAGCAAGCAAGATCATTGTTTCTTTTCTCTTTCTCTTTGTTTTTTTTTCCCAGAGACAGTTTCTCTGTGTATCTCTAGCTGTTCTGGAACTCACTCTGTGGACCAGGCTGGCCTGAACTTAGAGGTCCACCTGCCTCTGCCTCCCAAGTGCTGGGATTAAAGGCGTGTGCCACCATCACCCAGCACACCATTGTAGGTTTTTAAAATTTTTTTTTCAAGACAGGGTTTCTCTGTGTATCCCTGCTGTCCTGGAACTCGCTCTGTAGACCAGACTGGCCTCGAACTCAGAAATCCACCTACCTCTTCCTCCTGTGTGCTGGGATAAAAGGTGTGCACCACCATTGCCTGGCTAAACCATTTTTTTTTAATCTAGGAACATTCCAAGATATTCTAACAAATGACTAAAACTTCATTAGCAAGGATATTCAGGGAATGGACTTTTTTTTTTTTTTTTGAGACAAGGTCTTTCTATGTAGCCCAAGCTGGCCTTGAACTCTCAGTCCTCTTTGGATTACATGCACCACTAAGCTTAGCAGATAGGGTCTTAGTTAAAGATGAATCTAAAATTACCCTAATATTAGTAATGGTAAGAGATAACCTTTAAGCCTGCTGGTGGTGGCACATGCCTTTAATCCTAGCCCTTGGGAGGCAGAGGCAGGTGAGTTCGAGACCAGCCTGGTCTACAGAGCAAGTTCTAGGACAGCTAAGACTGTGGAGAAAACCTGTCCCGAGCTCCCCCACCCAAAAGATAATCTTCAGAGAAAAGGAAAGCATTATGACTCTCTCAACAGATTGAAAAATGAACACATAGTAAGGATTTTTTCTTTTTAATTAATGAGAAAGCTAGACATACTATAGCCAGTGTAAAGAAAAGGTCAAAAATCACAAATTCATGTGGAGTAAAGGAATGGGATTGCAAATGGAGGTAAAACTGGTTTTTCCACAGTGGTGGCGGGGGTGGGGGGGGAGGAGGTCAATCCCAACTTTATGGGACCATGACAGAGTTTATATACCCCTGAGCTATTTGGAATGTAGAGGTACAAAACAGGACATACATAGTGAACAGAGGCAGAATCAAGCAGCCTTGAAAGGTGCACTACAGATAATGTATGGAATTTTTTTTTGTAGTAAGCCAGCATGGTAGCCACTTTTTCATTTTGGTTTATTTTGCTTCTTGTGATTTCTCAGAGTCATTCCCTCGGGTCTAATCTAGAATTCAGTCCCATATAACATGCATTTACTGAGTCCTTACAATGTGTAAAGTATTACAGAGAAACTAAAGACAAAAACCGCTGTTATTCCTTAACTCTAGTAACTGATCCTATGGTGGAGAGACAGACATGCCATGTCCCCAGCAGAGGAGGACATGTGATAGGACAGGAAAGAAGGAAATGTTTGAGGAGAACCAGAAAGGGAGGGGTTAACCGTTCTTGTGCTGAGGCTAGGGGAATGACACAATGACATTTAAGCTCGGCATTGAGGGATGATAGTGAGGGGAAGAAGGGGTACGGGGGAGGCCGTTTCAGAGTGCAGAAGCAGCAGAGTCCTGAAACTGGATGGGCAGGAGCTGGGGGTGGCAAGGATTGCAGGCAAAGGGCAGAGGAGCTTGCAGAGAAGTTTGGAGGCCAGGTCCTGAGGGCCCTGAAGGCTGTCCTAAGAATTCTGCCTTGAGAGCTAGCTTGATTCTGATGGCTTTTGACGAGAGTAGGGAGGTCTGATCGAAGCAGCATTTCAGAAGATGAATTGATTGTGGAATCAAGCGATGGGAGGCTGAGAGAGCAGTTAAGAGGCCAGTGTAATATTCCTGGGGTGAGATGATGAAGGACTACCAGGGCAGTGGCAAGAGGGGTAGAAAGAGGAAGGGAGATAGCTTTATCAAGACTTGACACCTCATTTCATTGGGGTGATGGGGAGATGAGTTGAAGAGATTCAAGTGTGAGGACAGTAGTGCTAGTGACTAAGGAAGCATGCTGTGACGGCCTGGTGAATGGAGTGAGCAGTCATTTATGGGGACAGATAATGAGTCTGGTTTGAGATATGTTGGATTGAGAGGCTTAGTGGACATCCAGTTAACAGCAAGTTGTTGGCATCTGGAATTCTGCTGTAGGCCTATGGGGAGAGGTCAGGATTAGAGCGAGAGATGTAGGAGTCACCAGTGCATCCAGGGCTGAATTGACATTGTGACTGCTGAGAGAGATGGAGGGCAAGACTGGCATGCACAGCAAGGAGAGACCCAGAAAGAGACCCAGAATGAAGAAGGGGAGCTAGGCAGAAAGATGAGAGGGAGACAAGCAGAGGCTTGGTGGAGAAGTGGGGTGGGAAAGGATGGAAGGGGGAGCAAGGGAGGGAAGAAGGGAAGGAGCATCAGAGTGAAGAGGAAACGGAGATGCTGAGGATGAGATAAAGTAAGGGAGTCTGAGAAGGCAGGCAGGAAGGGAAATGGAAGAGGCTGTGCTCCGAGAGTTGTCAGAAAAGAGGAGGGCCTACAAGACATCTGAGAAGATAGGAGGGAAAAATGAGAGTGAGGAGAGAGGGGAAGGAGAAGAAAGAAAGGAGGAAGAGATAGTAAGAGAAGGAAGGAGTCATGTGAAAGCTCATCTTCAGTGAACAGCCAGGTTTCTGGGGTAGAGAACAGAAAGACCACACACACAGAGAAACCAGCTAGCACTGAGCCAGGAAAGGCAGGGAGGGAGGTATAAAGAAAACGGGGGAGGACACCAGCACCCCTTGGCTTGTGCAGAGATGGGATAAGATGAAGTCAAAGAGAACAATGGGTACATATATCTCTACTGTTCTTTCCTTACCACCTTCCTTGAATCCAGCCATCATGATGATCTGGCTCTTGGTTGCTCTCAACAGGTAGCCTCCTCCTGCTTTGAGAACTTTGCTTTCCTCTGTCTGGAATGTTATTCCCTCTAGGTATCTACATTGCTCACTCCTTTATACCCTTTAGGTTGTTGAAATGTTTTCCTCTTGGTTAAGCCTATGTTGATCATCCTATTGTGAATCACAGCCCCTCCACTTATTCCCTCTGACATTGTACCCATGCTCCTTAGTCTGTGTTGTGTAGCTTGGGATGTACTATGACAGAACAATTTAATAAGCTTATCATCCTTCTGGTTATCACCCTTGTAGAATGTAAGCACCCTACAGGTATGAGTTTTGTCAGGTTTGTGAGTTGTTGAATCTCTGGTACCTAGGACAAATGTTTGTTGAGTGAGTAAGTGAATTATGTTGAATATGAACAATTTGTGAAAATTGAAGAGGATAAGTGGAGCAAATCTCTGATGTGACTGTACATTGCCGTGACTTCTTTGGAACACAGACAACAGCAGAAAATTCTGATCACCATAGGGCTCTGTTCAGTTGAACTTTGGTGAATGATGATTTTAGCTAATAGGTTAACAAAACAGGCTCACTGGATAAGGCTATTTTCCTTGATACCCCTTTTTCTGTCAAAGAGGAAAGGACTGTGCAGTGGTTGTCAATAGCAAGAAGTAGACATTGGCTCGTGAAAGGGTTAGTAAGCCACGGCAGGGCAGACAGACTAATAGGAAAGGACAAGGACAGAAGTGCGTAGTTCTTGATGGAGGCTTGTTTTTGTTCATTTGATTGTGGCCAGAGTACAAGGAGTATTGCACCTAATTTGGAGGGAGCTTTCTACACCTTACACAGATGCATTGTGACCAACTTGGAAGCAGAGCAGAGTACTTTTGAAAGACTTATAAAGAAAGTGTATGCTTCCTCTGGAGAGCTTAAATTGGCTGTGTCACTCAGATCCTTCCCTATCCATGGATTAGAGAGCAGCTGTGAAAAAGACCCCCAGTCTTTCACTGCACTTGCTGCTCAGGTATGGATGCAGCACTCTGACTGGGGTTGCTTAGGCTAAATGTATGTCGAAAATATATTGTCCCTCAACTGTATGCAGTAGATTGAATTTCCTCAAACATTCAAGCATATGTGTCTTTGAAAATAATTTAAAAATCACTCAGGGTGATTGGCAGTGTCCTCATCTGCATCCTGAAATGTGGATTACTGGAAAGCTGGTGTGATCTTTTCCTTATTTGGACCTTTATTTTCTTTTCTTTTCTTTTTTTTTCTTTTTTTTTTTTTTTTGGTTTTTCGAGACAGGGTTTCTCTGTGTAGCTTTGCACCTTTCCTGGAACTCACTTGGTAGCCCAGGCTGGCCTCGAACTCACAGAGATCCGCCTGGCTCTGCCTCCCGAGTGCTGGGATTAAAGGCGTGTGCCACCACCGCCCGGCGGACCTTTATTTTCTTTAGCAGGCTGCCTTGTGACAGTGATCACTTTAGCATTTTGATGCTATGATTACCTTGATTTCAGTGTTTCAGTGTAAAAGGTGGTTAAAGTAGCTGTGCTTGTTCTCACTTGTAATTTTTCGGTATTCTTTTTCCCCAGGGGGAGTGGCCACAACAGATCCTATCTGGCAGTGAGTGGCTGTCATGATCTCTACAGCACCGCTCTACAGCGGCGTGCACAACTGGACCAGTTCTGACCGGATTCGCATGTGTGGCATCAACGAGGAGAGGTAAGTTTTCAAAGGTGGCATCCAGTAAGCTGTACCTAGTCACAGGTTGGGGGTAGAACCTGGGGACAAAATTCTTGTTTGTTTCTAATTTTCCTCAATCATGGGGGTCACCTGCTCTGCCATACTGTCCCTGTACCAGGGAATGAGGTAAAAATGAGGGAGCCATCAGATGACCTTTGCCACCTAGTATTATCTGTCTAGTGATTAAGAACTGCCAGATTGTGGAGTAAAGCAAAGCTCAGGTGCTTGCCATTTCTATGTCTTATATCCAAGTTGGGTGCTCAAAACTCCATGTAAGATACTAAGATACTTTCATCTCTTGTCCAGGGCTTGGAAGAAAGTTGGTTTGATCGTGTGTGTGTGTGTGTGTGTGTGTGTGTGTGTGTGTATAAAATTTATTTTATTTCATGTACAGTTGTGTTTTGCCTGCGTGTATTCTATGTGAAGATGTCAGATTTCCTAAAACTGGAGTTACAGGCAGTTATGCGCTACCATGTGGGTGCTGGGAATTGAACCCAGGTCCTATGGAGGAAAAGCCAGTGCTCTTAACTGCTGAGCCATCTCTCCAGCCCCTCATCATGTAGCTTTAAGGTGGGAACTGGTTGTCAGAATTTGGGGGGCCAGTATTTCCTACCTCAAAAAGCTAGCAAAACATTTGTCAGGAAGACCTTATGAAGAAGTATCAAAGGAAGTTGAGGTTGCTGATCATAGTTTTAATATAAAATTCAGAGTTTGTGAGGCCTGCCTAGTTTCTGTGTCTGTTTTCAGTTTTCAGATATTTGGTTGACCAAGACAGGCCTTCTTAAAATTATACATCATATCAAGGGTACCCAATTGTCCTTCAGAGTTTATATTTTCCTTTTATAACCCCTGGTCAAGTTGCTCTGTATGGTGGTTATGAGACCTCTTCCAACTTCAAGACATTGTCCGGCCATGCTTGCTGGTGTTTTAATCTATTGACTATTTAAATTCACATATGCCAGAGGAATTACAATAGGACTTTCCCTTCCATTTAAGATCTGGGGTCTTCAAAAAGAAAAAAAATATAAAGAGCCTGGTTTAGGTCTGTTGAGGTGGTTCACTGAGCAAAGATGCTTATGGCCAAGGCTGATAAACTGAGTTTGATTCCCAGAACCCATTAGATGTAAGGAGAAAATGAGTCTCACAAGTTGTTCTCTGATCTCCACATGTACACACCAGTGCTACATTACACCCAAAATATATAAATGAATGTAAAAAAATAGATCTGTAGTTCCCCAGGTAAATCTAAAAAGCATTCATGTGTTGGGAGAGGTAATGTTGATAATTTTGAAGGGAAAAAGAATGATTATCTTTGCTTTTATATACTATGTTTTTGTGGCTCTAGGGATGGAACACTGGGACTCATGAATGAAAAGCGTGTTTCTACCACTGAGCTACTCCCTCAACTTCATGTTTGGTTTGTGGGTTTTTTTTTTCATGACAGGGTTTCTCTGTATAGCCCTGGCTGTCCTGGAACTCGCTCTGTAGACCAGGCTGGCCTCAAACTCAGAGATCCACCTGCCTCTGCCTCTTGAGTGCTGGGATTAAAGGCATGCTTTGTTTTTAATGATTTTTTTCTTTATTTCCTAACTAGAGAATTGTGTACTTGTCTGAGACTAGGTTAGGAGAATAGACCTTTTTATTTTCTTAATCCATTGACACCTGATAGTTTAATGGTCCCTGTGCTGAGGAATGTGTTAGAGATGGACTTAAAAAAAGAATTTAATTTTAGAATACAAAAATCAAAACCAATGAAAATAAGACGAAATTCTTCTGGGAGACAGGAGAAGGAAAAAGGTTTTCCCTTTATGGATGAGGTCTGTTCTCGATGATTGTAAGAGATGATCTTTTGCAAGGCAAGGTGGTGGTCGTGATTTGTGAGTATGCATTGGTAGACCATGTTGTTCTAGTTATAAGTAGTTGAGGCTGGTTTAGAGCTGTGGGCCTGAGCCTTCAAGAAGCTAGTGCTCAAGCTAGGTGTGGTTACTCACATCTATAATCCCAGTACTCAGGAGACTAAGGCAGGAGGACTGTGGATTTGAGACCAGCCTGGACTACCTATTAAGTTTTAGGCTAGCCTTGGCTATATAAGTGAAACTGTGTAAGACAGGGCATTTTGTATACTAACCTGAGAAATTAAAAAACAGTGGACAAATTACCTTGGTTCACTGTCTATGCTATATTCCTTCCAAGAAAGGAGTCAGAAGTAGATGTGAAATATGATTTTCTCTTTTTACAGACCTTTCTTGGGATGCTAAATTAGCAAATATGCCCAGGATCCACCCTTTGTTACCTTCTTACCACAGTCTAGGCTATGTTACAGCTGATTTCTAAAATGTAATCTCACCCTGTGTGCTTGCTTTTTTTTTTTTTTTTTTGAAACAGTGTCTCTTTCTCTCTGTTGCCCAGGCTGACCTGGAGCTTACTATTATAGCCTAGGTAGACCTCTAACTTGTAGTAGCCCTACTGCTTCAGCCCAACTGCTAGGATGTCATGTGTGAGTTACCATGCTTGGTAAAATATATAACATACATAATGTGGTTTTTATATATATATATATATATATATATATATATATATATATATATATATATGTATTTTTTTCTATGTGTATGGGTATTTTGCCTGCATGTATGTCTGTGCACCATGTGTATGCCTGGTACCCATAGAGATCAAAAGAGGGCATCAGATCCCCTGGAAATGGATTTGCAAATGGTGGTGAGCTGCCGTGTGAGTGCTGGGAATCCAACCCAGGTCCTTTGAAGAGTAGCAAGTTCTCCTAACTGCTGAGTCATCTCTCCAACCCCCACCCCCTCCCCCTTTTTGGAAACAGGGTCTTGCTGTGTAGCACAGGAAGAAAGTCTCTGTCTTGGCCTCTCAAAGTACTGTGATTACAAGCATGTGCCGCCAAGCCCAGCTTTACTCTATATAAAAACCACCTTCCCCCATCCTTTCCAACTTGTAGACCTTACAAATTTGAGGTATAAAGCTGTATTTGGGGATCAACTTAAAATCACATTGTGGAAGTCTGCTCAGTTTCATCAAATATGGTTGAGGAACAGAAGGTGTTGCCTTTTTGACTGTTCCAGGTGGTTGGTCAGCTTTAGTCAAACCTCCAGCTAAATCAGCTTGCTTGCTTCTAGCATTTAATTATTTATTCAATACAAGAGCAAACTGGTAGTACAGCTTAGTACATTGCTGGTGAGTGCTATAGAGTGGTGTGAATAGGTCCTATGGAGTCTAGTTGCAAGAATGATGCATTTTCATGGAAATCTCAGAGGACAGTGCCATCTGAGCCCAGGCTGGAGAGATGATTAGGAATTTGGGGTGAAGGCCAGTGTCCATATTTCCTTGAGTGTTTGGGAAAGGCCTTAGCTGGAGTGAAGGGGGTCCTGAAGGAGCAGTGGGACTTCAAACAGGAAAAGTCCTGGGCTGCTAGGTAAGGGGCTGGCCTCATGCATTCTAGGTTGGATATTTCTCTTAGACATTGTCCCAGGCCCAACAGGAACTGAAAAGGTCCAGTGTGACAGGTCCAGGTGTTAGCCTTTAATAATTAGGAAAATAGCCTTGAGACATGGTGGCTCACTTTGGTTAAGTTCAGCAAATCCTTGAGCATACCAGCTGTCTTCTAGTGGGAAGAACTGATTTTCAGTCCTGATTAGAGTCTCTGTGTTTCCTCCTCACCTATATCCTCATAACCTTGCTCAGTTGACCCAGCCTCCTCCCCCTCGCTCCTGCCTTTTCGATTCCAGGCTCCTCTCTCAGTGGAGCGTTTTTTAAATATTTGCTCAGCTTTGCATCCCCCTCAGAGGATTTGAAACATCATCGCACACATTTTCCCAGAGTTTGGAGGCTGGTGCTGAGGCTTAGGCATGGCTGGAGTAGCCAGTAGGGCTGCTTCTGCTGCTGCCACTACCAGTTTCTCTGCCTGGCTCTAGGCTTCCCTGGTAACTACTGGCTTGCAAGAACATAGCTTCTGCTTCAAAGCAGGATTTCTGCCCAAGGAGGAGCCCACCAACCAGGGAGGGAGCTTGGTCAGGAGGGGGAAGAATGTAAACAAATAGTGCCTTCCCATGTCGGGTTTTGGAGGGAGGGACTGCTGTTTCCCCTCACCACCACAGCCCTCCCCCTAAACCATCCCTGGTGATTCTAGTTGGAACACGCTTCTTCAGCCCAAGGCTGGGTACATAGAGGTCCTGCTTTTCTGGTCTCTCAGGAGTTGATGTGAAAAGTGTGTTTTCCTTTTCCTTGGGGCCCTCCCCTTCCTCAAGACCCCCAACTGCCTCCCAAGCCTTTGCCTCACAAGTCATTCTGTTTGTACCAACAGTTGTTTCCAGCAGTGGAACCCTCCCACTTCTGCAACTCTAGCTGCTTTTTAAAGGGGACAAGCCTTTCCCCCTTGATTAGCCCCTTCTGGAGCACCGAAAAGATGGGGAGAGGCCTGATTTCATCCCCATTGCCATTTTTGCTTCTCTTGCCCCAGGTACAATTTGGGAGTCCCTGTTTCAGTCAGAGGGAGGGAGTTATTTTCAGGGTACTCCTCCTTGCTGGAGTTGGCTACAGGCACCCCAAATACCCTTTAGCCTAGAGTGGTTGGTAAGGCAGGGGCTGACTTTTCTTCACGGGCTGTACTGGATCTCTGGCACGGCTCCAAAGATGGCAGGCAAACCCAAACAAAGAGCAGGCAGAGAGAGCGGTCCTGTGCTTTGCCCACCCAGAAAACTTGCTGCAGCTTTGTCCTTTGACCCCCCACCTCCTCTGCAGCCACTCCCACCCAGGCAGCTGCCCTATTGAAATGCTCCCCAGTACAGGGGCAGTGTGTTCCTGCTACACTTAAAGTGCCAAACGTGGAGTGGGTGTTTGTCCTCCAACTTTAGCAGTCTTGTCCTTTTGTTTATTTGTTTGTTTTGTCAAATGTAACATGTTTGAAGATTTTTACCTGAATTTAGAGGAATTCTTTTTGAGCAGGTGGGGGGGGGTACAATTGGGTTTTTCTCCTTTGAGACCCAGCTTTCTGGCCTTAAGCCTTTACTTATGGCACATACCAATGTGAATGTGGAGTCTGTGACTCCCTTTTGGGAAGGGAGAGAATGTGGTGGTACAGAGAGGCTGAAGGGAAGGTGCTCCCTGTGTATTCTGAGAAGGGAAGGTGCTCCCTGTGTATTCTGTGAAGGGAAGGTGCTCCCTGTGTATTCTGAGAAGGGAAGGTGCTCCCTGTGTATTCTGTGAAGGGAAGGTGCTCCCTGTGTATTCTGAGAAGGGAAGGTGCTCCCTGTGTATTCTGTGAAGGGAAGGTGCTCCTTGAATATTCTGAGAAGGGAAGGTGCTCCCTGTGTATTCTGTGAAGGGAAGGTGCTCCCTGTGTATTCTGAGAAGGGAAGATGCTCCCTGTGTATTCTGTGAAGGGAAGATGCTCCCTGTGTATTCTGAGAAGGGAAGGTGCTCTCTGTGTATTCTGAGAAGGGAAGGTGCTCCCTGTGTATTCTGAGAAGGGAAGGTACTCCCTGTGTATTCTGAGAAGGGAAGGTGCTCCCTGTGTATTCTGTGAAGGGAAGATGCTCCCTGTGTATTCTGTGAAGGAAAGGTGCTCCCTGTGTATTCTGTGAAGGAAAGGTGCTCCCTGTGTATTCTGAGAAGGGAAGATGCTCCCTGTGTATTCTGAGAAGGGAAGGTGCTCCCTGTGTATTCTGTGAAGAGAAGATCCTGGCTGGAGCCAGGTAGCATTCTAGAACTGTTCCTTTGGAGAAAAAGAAGTGTCTGTTTGTTGTTGTCGTTGTATTGTTTTGTTCTGCCATTTTTTAATTAAGTCAGGGTCTTAGTATGTAGCTTTGCTGTCTTGTAATTCCTTTTGTAGACCAGAGTCTAGGCTGGCCTTGTACTCAAAGAGATCTACCTGCCTCTGCCTCCTGAGTGCCAGGATTTAAAAAGATGTGCATCACCACATCCACTCCATTTTTGTTGTTGTTGCTTAAGACAGGGTCTCCTGTAGCCCAACTAGCTTTGAATTCCTTACTTTCCAGTCTCCACTTCCTAAGTATTCAAATTACAAACACATGACACATGCTTGGCTAATGTAGTATTTTTAAAGAGCCTCTTATTGTCAGTGACCAGATAGCCTCAAATCAGTGTTGTATGTGCTGGTAAAGGTGAATGTGTATGGGCTACAGGCATGCCCAGCCCATCGGATGAATAGGTGATTCAGATATGGACTAGACTTAAACACAATGGGAATGATGGTTTGCTTTGGAAGAGATTTACCCTAACATGGCACTTTCCATATAGACTTGAAAGAAGATGGGATTTAAAATAAAATGAATTTGCATGCCTTTTGAGGCTTACAGGTCACATCTATCTGTGTTTGAGTGATGCCCTGTATATCCTAGATTGAATGGTCACCTTGGTAGGTAAGCTCCAGGAAAAAGAAGGTGCTAAGATAGGGTTCGTCCACACTTTTGTGAGAACACTAGAAAGCAGAATAAGTAGCCCCCAAATTCTGGTCAGACAAGGCTCCTATTCAAGAACTTGCAAAGCTACGTGCAGAGGCTCTGCTTTGTCTCCTTGAGTCCCCTAGTACCCTGCTATCTATCCCCTGAAGCTACCATGGGAAGTGAGACAGGAGGGTTTGGTGGGAAGCCAGGTAGGCAGGACCTTCTGGAGAACGTGTCAATGGCCTAAGTCTGAGCCTTATGTCCCTTTTCTGGTTGTGTCCTTCCTTCCAGAAGAGCACCTCTTTCTGATGAGGAGTCCACGACAGGTGACTGCCAGCACTTTGGATCTCAGGAGTTTTGTGTCAGCAGCAGTTTTTCCAAGGTAAGGAGCTGTGTGTTGTCACATGCTGCCCATCAAAGGGTGAGCTTTCTGGGGTCGTGTGGCTGGCTTGGCCATTCTGAGAATGGGAGCAAGAAGACAAGCTGCTGTAGATGAGATAGAAATTGGTATGTATGTGCCCTGTCCTTTGCAGTTAGTTGAGTTGCAGAAAGGAGCAGCAGTTACTTCTCAGGGGCCGCAGGATACTTGGATCAGCTGTGGGGAGCTTGCTAAGATGGGCATGCTGTTCTTTCATTGCAGGTGGAGCTCACAGCAGTTGGAAGTGGCAGCAATGCCCGGGGGGCAAACCCAGATGGCAGTACAACAGAAAAACTTGGGCACAGGTCAGAAGATCAGCCTGATGATCCCCAGCCAAAAATGGACTATGCTGGGAATGCAGGAGAGGCTGAGGGCCTCCTGGTGCCACTGAACAGCCCAGGAGACGGGCTTAAGCTGCCCACTCCTGATAGCACTGAGGCCAGCCATAGCAGGGCCAATTGCTCTTGGACTCCCCTAAGCACCCAAATGAGCAAACAGGTTGACTGCTCGCCAGCCGGGGTAAAGGCTTTGGACTCTCGGCACAGTGTTGGGGAGAAGAACACTTTCATTTTGGCAACTCTGGGAACTGGAGTCCCTGTGGAGGGAACCCTGCCTCTAGTTACCACTAACTTCAGTCAGCTGCCGGCACCTATCTGCCCTCCTGCCCCTGGGTCGACCTCTGTGACCCCGTCGGTTCCCGATCCGTTCCAGGTTCCCCTTTCTGTCCCAGCCCCAGTGCCCCACTCAGGACTAGTTCCAGTCCAAGTTGCCACATCAGCTTCAGCTCCTTCTCCTCCCCTAGCACCAGTGCCCGCTCTAGCTCCAGCACCGCCCTCGGTGCCTGCTCTCATCTCGGATTCAAACCCTCTCTCGGTGTCAGCCTCTGTCTTGGTGCCTGTACCAGCGTCTGCTCCCCACTCCGTCCCAGTGCCACTGTCGGCTCCTGCTCCTACTCCTCTCACAGTCTCTGTTTCTGCACCTCCCTTGGCCCTGATCCAGGCTCCTGTGCCTCCTTCAGCTCCCACTTTGGTCCTTGCTTCTGTCCCAACTCCGGTCCTAGCTCCCATGCCAGCATCCACGCCTCCAGCAGCTCCTGCCCCTCCATCTGTGCCGATGCCCACTCCAACCCCATCCTCTGGCCCGCCGTCTACCCCCACCCTTATCCCTGCTTTTGCTCCTACACCGGTGCCTGCACCCACCCCGGCCCCAATCTTTACTCCGGCCCCCACGCCCATGCCGGCTGCCACACCAGCTGCCATCCCCACCTCAGCACCCATTCCAGCCTCCTTCAGTTTGAGTCGAGTGTGTTTTCCTGCAGCTCAGGCACCAGCTATGCAAAAAGTCCCCCTGTCTTTTCAGCCAGGGACAGTGCTGACCCCTAACCAGCCGCTGGTATACATCCCACCTCCGAGTTGTGGGCAGCCACTCAGTGTGGCTACACTGCCAACCACTCTGGGAGTCTCTTCCACACTCACGCTCCCAGTCCTGCCATCTTACCTACAGGATAGGTGTCTCCCAGGTGTGTTGGCCTCCCCAGAGCTCCGCTCTTACCCATATGCATTTTCCGTGGCCCGGCCTTTGGCTTCAGATTCGAAGTTGGTCTCTTTAGAGGTGAACAGGCTCTCTTGTACTTCCCCATCCAGCAGCACTAACACCCAGCCTCCTCCTGATGGGATCCCTGGACCTTTGGCAGATACTTCCCTCACCACTGCTTCTGCCAAGGTGCTTCCAACTTCACAGCCTTTGCTGCCAGCCCCCAGTGGGAGCTCAGTCCCACCACACCCCTCCAAGATGCCAGGTAGCACCGAGCAACAAACAGAAGGGACTTCCGTTACCTTCTCTCCTCTCAAGTCACCTCCCCAGCTCGAGAGAGAGATGGCCTCTCCACCCGAGTGCAGCGAGATGCCTCTTGACCTCTCTTCCAAGTCCAACCGCCAGAAGCTTCCATTGCCGAACCAGCGTAAAACACCTCCCATGCCTGTGTTGACCCCTGTGCACACGAGCAGCAAGGCCCTCCTGTCCACAGTCCTGTCTAGGTCTCAGCGCACAACTCAGGCTGCCGGCAGCAACGTCACTTCCTGCCTGGGCTCCACTTCTTCGCCTTTCGTTATCTTCCCTGAGATGGTGAGGAATGGAGACCCAAGCACCTGGGTAAAAAACTCCACCGCTCTGATCAGCACCATCCCTGGCACATATGTGGGAGTGGCCAACCCAGTGCCTGCATCCCTGCTGTTGAACAAGGACCCTAACCTGGGCCTTAACCGAGATCCTCGCCATCTCCCCAAGCAGGAGCCTATCTCCATCATTGATCAAGGAGAGCCTAAGAGCACTGGTGCCACTTGTGGCAAGAAAGGCAGCCAGGCTGGTGCCGAGGGACAGCAAAGCACAGTCAAATCCCGTTATACCCCAGCCCGCATTGCCCCTGGGCTGCCAGGGTGCCAAACCAAGGAACTGTCTTTATGGAAACCTACAGGGCTGACAAATATGTACCCACGGTGTTCCATCAATGGGAAAGCCACTAGCACCCAGGTCCTGCCTGTTGGCTGGTCACCATACCACCAAGCATCTCTGCTTTCTATTGGCATTTCCAGTGCCGGGCAACTGGCCCCGAGTCAGGGGGTGCCTATCAGGCCCACCAGCATTGTTTCTGAGTTTTCTGGTGTGTCATCTCTTGGCTCCAATGAAGCTGTTCATGGACTTCCTGAGGGGCAGCCACGGCCTGGGGGCCCCTTTGCTCCAGAACAGGATGCTGTCACAAAGAACAAAACTTGCCGAATTGCTGCCAAGCCTTATGAAGAACAAGTCAATCCTGTCCTCTTGACTCTCAGCCCTCAGACAGGGACCCTGGCGCTGTCTGTTCAGCCTAGCAGTGGGGACATTGGAGTGAATCAAGGACCTGAAGAGTCTGAGAGCCACCTCTGCTCTGACAGCACTCCTAAGATGGAAGGCCCCCAGGCAGCCTGTGGCCTAAAGCTGGCAGGAGACACAAAGCCTAAAAACCAAGTGCTGGCTGCCTATATGTCCCACGAGCTGGTCTTGGCCACCCCCCAGAACTTGTGCAAGATGCCTGAGCTGCCTTTGCTACCTCATGACAGCCGCTCTAAGGAACTCACTTTAGATGTGCTTCCAAGCAGCAAGAGGGGCCCCAGCACAGACCTTTCGCAGCTTGGAAGTCAGGTGGATCTGGGGCGGGTGAAAATGGAAAAAGTGGACGGGGATGTGGTCTTCAATTTATCCAACTGCTTCCGGGCTGATGGTCTCCCGGCAGTTCCCCAGAAGGGCCTGGCTGAAGCTCGCGCGAAAGCTGGGCAAGCTCGAGTGAAACGGGAAAGCGTTGGGGTCTTTACTTGCAAGAACAGTTGGCAACCAGATGAAGAGACAGAATCTCTGCCACCCAAAAAGTTGAAGTGTAACAAAGACAAGGAAATTGAGGAAGAGCCACAGCAGCAGCAGCAGCAGCAACAGCAACTACAGCAGCTGCAGCAGCCGCTGCAACAGCCGCAGCACCAGCAGCAGCAGCAGCAGCCACTGCTGCCGCCGCCTCCGCTGCTGCCACAGCCACATGATAAGCCTATGGTCCGGAATTCCCTGGGATCCAAGGTGGGTGCCAGCGTATGGCTGAGAACTTCAGATGGTCTGCTTCACTTGTGGGTCTCTGCTGCGTTTGACCCCTCCCTCCCCACTCCTAGACAATGTTCTTGAGCAGCTTAGCTGTGTGAACAGAGCTGGTGAATGGAAGGCTTTCCCTTTTTAACTCATGGTCTCTGTATATATTTTTACCTGGAAAGGGCCTAGCTCATTCCATGGGATGTAGGAAATGATTTCATCCTTGGGGCCAGGGAAGCCATTGTCCTAGATAAAGTCGGAAAGCAGAAGAAGGTATTGGTGAAGGAAATCACTTAATCACGGGCTTTTCCCTGAGGAACAATTCTTCCTGGTCCTTTAAAGATGATGGACCACTGGCCTTGGCAGTTTGGGTCCCAGGGAAGGAAGGAACTTTTTGATAGGATCATTTTGGCCCCACTTCTTCCTAGTTCTGTGACATTGATTAAGCTTGCTACTTAATCTTTTACACTCAGTTCCTTCATCTCTGCAATGAGACAAATAATAGTACTTATTCAGAGGGTTGTTGGAAAGATCAAATGAGATGGTGATAGGAAATATCCAGAACAGGCAAATTGATAAGAGGGAAAGTAGCCTGATAGTTGCCTAGGGCTAGGAGATTTGTTGAGTAACCAATTAATGGGAGTAGAGTGTCCATTCAGGGTGATGAGAAAGTTCTTGTAGGAGGCCAATGGCAATAGTTACACAATTCTGTGTTTATACCAAAAACAATTTGCATTGTACATGTAAGTGAATTGTACAGCATAGCTCAGTAAAGCTGTTACAATTAATGAGATGGTGTATGAGTGCTTAGAATAGTACTTGGCACATAATTAAGCACTCAGTTGATGTCAGTGGCTGCTTTTGTTTTTAGTATCACAAATAGAATGGCTCCTGCCCTCATGGAGCTTATGTCTTGCCATGTTGACTTAATGACAGGTAGGCATAGCCCTTCCTCTAGGAGATGACTGGTTCGGTAGGCCAATTGAGAAATGAGGAGAGCAGAGAATAAAGTTACAGGATAAGGAGAAGGCAACCAGCACTTCCAGTTTTTTTTTTTCCTTTAGAAACTAAATAATCCAGGTGTTTTGTTAGGTCCCATTTTGTTGAGAAACATGTGATTGGTAACTAAGCTAAGCTGGGGCATTAATTCAAAACAGCCCACTGCTGGAGGTGGCCAGGAGGCAGACTAGGCTCCTATTACTTGCTTGAATTATGTTTCGTTCAAAATTTTTATTACATTTATATTTCTTTTCTGTGCTCATGTGCATATATGTGTGGTACATGCATGCTACAGCGTCTGTGTGGAGGTCAGTGGACAATTTCACCAGTTCTCTTTCTACTGTGTGGGCACCAAGGATCGAACTCAGATCATTGTATGTAGCAGCAAGCACCTTTACCTGCTAATGCATCTTGCCTGCCAAAGAATTATGTTTCATTTGATGCTGCCCGAACTTTATTCTTGTCTTTTGAAATGTATTTCAAAACTCCATTAACCTGAACACTGATCTTGATTTCTCCATCCTCCCAACTTCTCGTGTAGTTGGAGTGCATCATATATTTTTACTTTTCACTGCTGCCCTGGCAGAAGATGCAAGAAGAAATCTCTTTTAGATGTTCTGTCTACCTTAGGAAGTAAAAGTTAATGATCTCTACTCAAAAGAGGCAGCTAAAAACAATATTTAGAAGTAAATAGGACATGTTCAAAATTTTATGTGCATTTAACTTTATTTCTCTTGGCTTAAAATAGTTGTTCTTTGGATGTACCTGAAGGTCACATTTTAAGTAATCATCCTTATCTTTCTCTTTTCTCCCTAGTTCTTTGATTCTTAACACTTTGGTTCATAGGAATGGCAGTAACTTGAGTTTCATTCAGCTTAGTCCTCTGCAGAATTGAAGGTTCTTTCCCTTCAAGTATCCCATCAGTAAGATAGCTGTCATTCTGTTTGCTGGAACTATAGTTTGATAACCATACTGGAAGGTGATATAGATGTGATTATGGGAAAACGTGTTAGTCTTCATCCCAGTGACTAAGTATCTGAGAAAATAATGAGAGAAGAATAGTTTGTTTTGGCTCACAGGTTCAGAGATTTCAGTCCCTCATAGTGGGAAGAGCATAGTGGAGTAGAACAGCAGCCCATGGCAACCAAAGGAGAAGAAAGGAGGGAGGGAGGGAGAGAGGGAGAGAATGAGAATACGAATGAATATATGTCTGTAGTACTGGGCTCCTATTTTCTTATTTTGTGTTTGGGTGTGCTCATTGTGGGTATGTATACATGTATGCAGGTACCTGTGCAGGCCCAAGGTCAGTCAGCCTTGGGTGTGATTCCTCACTAGCTGTCCACTTTGTGTTTTGAGACAGTGTCTTTCTCTGGAACCAGGAGCTCACCAATTATACTAGACTCATTGAGGGATCCACCTACCTCTGCCTCCCTAGTGCTGGGATTAAAAGCACGTACTACCACACTTAACTATTTTTCTGGTGATGAAACTCAGGTCCTCGTGCTCTTGTAGCAAGTACTTGATCTTCTAGAACTGCCTTCCCAGCCCATCACTTTTCCCTTTTCTATCTGGGTCCTTAACCTATGAGATGATGCCCCCTACCTTTAAGGCAGGTCTCTTCCATCCTTAGTTAATTTCTCTCTGGAAAAAAACCACAGATACACCCAGAATTATATAGCAGTTTGTCAATCCAGCCAAGTTGAGTAATCAAGATTTACTACCATATAACTTCAAGTAGGGTTTTTGTTGTTATTTGATTTTGCTGCTGTTGTTTGGTTTTTTTGTTTGTTTGTTTTTTGAGACGGGGTTTCTCTGTGTAACAGCCTGTCTGTCCTGAACTGACTCTGTAGACTAGGCTGGCTTCGAACTCAGAGATCTACCTGCCACTGCCTCCTGAGTACTGGGATTAAAGGTGTACACCACCATGCCCAGCTGACTTTGAGTATGTTTATCTCTTCCTGTCATCTTAAAACTTAATTTCACATTCCCTAGATCTACATTACTAGAAACATCTATCTTATCCCATTTCTTGTTTAGTGTCATGGAGGGGCCTCAAAGCTTGTGGGAATGTGTGGCTTTGGGATGGAGTTCTATTCTATCTAGTAGTAAGCTGATAACCCAGCAGTAGGTGAGAATGGGACTGAGCAGAAACAGTTGATGAAAAGGCAGCAAATAGGGAAGGAGACTCTTGAAAGCTGATGAGAAGAGGCCCAGCTCTATCTTTCTTACTGAAGGTGTAAATGAGCTACCTTGCAGGGTGGCCTGGTAAGTGGCATCCCTTGAGTTAGTGTGGATGCTAGACTGTGTGGCCCAGGAAAAGTCAATTGACCTCTTGTCTTAGAGTCTCAGTTTCTTCATCTGTTCATTGAGGTAGTTGTTACGATAAAGCAAATGGTAGCATTCCAAATGATACAGAGTGTAAAGCAGCCTTTAATATATACTCAGCTTCGCAAGTCAACTCCAGCTGGTGTTCGGCCTGGAGCACTGGCAGGGCAGTGGGGACTCCCGTGGAGATGGCTTGTGCAGCTGCGCGGTCCCTGGCCGACCAGGACAGGTTTATTTGTATCTACCCCGTTTACTTAAATAATAAAACCATAGCGGAGGGGAGGCGGATTCCCATAAGTAAGGCTGTAGAAAACCCTACCGCTACTGAGATTCAGGACGTATGCTCAGCAGTTGGACTGAATGCATTTCTGGAGAAAAACAAAATGTACTCCAGAGAATGGAACCATGATGTTCAGTACAGAGGCAGAGTCCCAGTACAGCTCAAACAGGAAGATGGCAGCCTCTGTCTTTTACAGTTCCCATCACGGAAGTCAGTGATGCTGTATGTAGCAGAAATGATACCCAAGCTAAAAACAAGAACAAAAAAAAAAAAGATGGTGCTGACCCAAGTCTTCAGCAAGGAGAGGGGAGTAAAAAGGGAAAGGAAAGAAGAGGAAATGATGTGGTGTGAACATGAAGCACACAGTCCTGCTGTGAGAGACCTGGGCATCTTTGTGTCGGAGGGAGCAGCTTTCTGTGTCTGTCATTTAACTGAACTGTGAACAGTGTGTCTCCCATCTTCATCAGCAGTTAACAGTGAGATAAGTTTACATCCAAAGTCTGCATCTAGCTTTTATACTGTAAAAAGGAAAGGTTGTGTGTGTGGAAGAAAGAAGACTATTTTTAACAGATAATGACTGTCCCGTAAGTTACTTGAAATCCTGTATCTGTTTGTCCTCTATGTAAACACATATTTCAGGTAAATAAGTTGAATAAAATTTGAAATACAAATGTGAATGGTATAGCAGGCCTGGCCCTGTCCATTGAGGGAGATGGGAATCGCACCTCCTGGGTATTGTTCCTCTCCTTGCTGTAGTTGAATCCATTTTCTGGCATTAACTGACACATGAGAAAAGTTTTTCTTGACTATTCTCAGAATTATTTTCAATTGATAGTAACGCCATTCACAGTGTAAACCATGTAGCTATCCAACTTACAGAAGAGACATTTTTGTTTAATGCTTATCTCTTAACTTGTGTATGGGTATGCACAGTATGGGGCCTGACTTTGGACCTTATAAAACAACTTTGGATGTGTGTTCAGGGGCCACGAATACAGATTCTGTAGATATCTTTAAAGTTATGTGGATGCCTGAAGGGACCAGCAAGGGCATTTGACTCAGTCCAAGAGAGCCTTTATAGCCCACTGTGTCCTATAATATCATGACACACACACTGCCAGTCCTAACTCTGGGAAGTTCATATCTATGTGTGAGCAACAGGCACATAACTTGACCTTGGAAGAGGATTCTTAAGAAGCAAAACTGACCTCAGACTCCTTCTACCTTTTCACAGTGCCGGAAGCTGCCTGGAGACCCCCAGGAACCCACCAAGAAAAGCCCCAGAGTGGCTTCAGATTCAGGAAAAGAGCACAATGGAGTCAGGGGAAAGCACAAGCTCCGGAAGCCAGCAAAGCCAGAGTCCCAGCCTCCAGGAAAACGAGCTGATGGCCATGAGGAAGGTAGGCCCCAAAGGCTATGCACGACCTTGTAGCCTGAGTGCCAGAGGGATCCAGTGGAATTTTGGTGGGGAGAGAGTAGCTGAGAGATTGAGTAGAAAATGGATCCTTCCATGCTGTGGAGTAGAGTTAGAATTGGAACCTCTGAAGTCAACAACCAGGGAGGATGGATGTATTCTGACCTAATGTGTTAGAGTACCACACATTCTGAAGTCTTGACATTCAATAAGGTGGCTTACTAACAGATAGATGGCAGTCCTACAATAGAGTCATTAACCCATTTCCATGAGATGAGTTTAAGGCTCAAAGAAGAAGCAGCTGTAAGAATACTTAGACAGCCGGGGGTGGTAGCGCACGCCTTTAATCCCAGTGCTGGGGAGGCAGAGGCAGGCAGAGCCAGGCAGATCTCTGTGAGTTCGAGGCCAGCCTGGTCTACAGAGCGAGATCCAGGACAGGCACCAAAACTACACAGAGAAACCCTATCTTGAAAAAAAGAAAGAATACTTAGACAAAAACAGCAGAATTGGGATTCATTACACTGTTTTCTCTACCTTTTGTTATATTGGAAAACTCCCATTGTAAAAAGTTCAAAACCAATAGCTGACTAGCTAGCTTGCTAGAAAGGTTTACAGATGTCTCAAAATCTTTTTATCAGTTAAGAGTGTTTGGAGCCAGGCAGTGGTGGCGTACGCCTTTAATCCCAGCACTCCGGAGGCAGAGCCAGGCGGATCTCTGTGAGTTCGAGGCCAGCCTGGTCTATAGAATGAGTTCCAGGAAAGGCGCAAAGCTACACAGAGAAACCCTATCTTGAAAAAACAAACAAACAAACAAACAAACAAACAAACAAAGAATGTTTGGCTTGGGTATGGGGTATATTTGACCTGTATACTCTGTTATAGATGACCCAGGCATTCCTGGCTATAGTAGTCCATGTTCATGACCTTGCTCGTTGGACATGACCTAACTCCTCTACTTTGCTCTTGTATACCTGTTTCCATTTGTCCACCTCCTCCTGCCTTACCTTTCTAAGGTCCATTGAGGTTGCTCTTGTATGGAATAGGCTACAGCTCAGTTCAAATGTAACGAACATACAACAACCTTTGAGTTATGTAGGCAGATATTCTACTTTGGGACATGCTGTTGAATTGATTGGGTGCATTGCTTTATTGATGCCAGTAAAAATGGCCCATCCCCCAACTTTCAAAACCACCATTCCCAAAGAGATGAGTAGTGGTGGTAGCATAAGGAGAGTCAGCTGGGGTAAGCTAGAGTAACTGCAGGGTCAACCCAAACCTTTTGGTTTTCTCATTGGAACATCACATGTGGGCTTTCTGGTTTATAGATTTCTAATTGTGATATTCCTGCCTTCTGCCCCCAAACCACACATCACTCCAGGTTCCTTGGAAAAGAAAGCGAAGAGCAGTTTCCGTGACTTCATCCCTGTGGTTCTGAGCACTCGGACACGCAGTCAGTCTGGTAAGACCAAGAGTAAAAGCTTGCCTTGGCTTCTTTGAAAAGGTAGACAATGGGGTTGATTTTGCCATTGGTGCAAGTAGACAGTTGGCATTTTGCTTTTCTGTGCTAAAATGACAGGCTCCTTGCAGGGACAAGAGAGTCCTGGGTAGGGGCAGAGGGATCACCTACACTTTTAGGTGGTTTGCTTAGCTATGTTACATTAGGGATTTGACATTAACTCCTGTTTAGAGCCAGTGATGGAAAGAGCAAAGGCCCCTGCCACTCAGGAAATTTTGATAATGCCTGTCACATAGGGTGATGGGATTAAAGCCTAAAGGTTGAATGTCTGCACTTGAGACATGAGATGCATCTGCAGCTCCTTTGCTGATATGGCAGAGAAGCTAGGAGGTCTTCCCTACAGAGGAATAGGAGGAGGTGGCTCCCACCCAAACTAAGAGAAGAAAGGTGCCATTGAGTGTTCTGGGCAGGCACAATTGCCTTTGGTCCACTGAACTTGTCTAGGGTCTAAGGAAGATAGTCATTTCCAGCTTGTGCTCTTTTTTTTTTTTTTTTTTTTTCTTTTCGAGACAGGGTTTCTCTGTGTAGCTTTGCGCCTTTCCTGGAACTCGCTTTGGAGACCAGGCTGGCCTCGAACTCACAAAGATCCGCCTGCCTCTGCCTCCCGAGTGCTGGGATTAAAGGCGTGCGCCACCACCGCCCGGCCGCTTGTGCTCTTTTCTGCTGGCTCTCTGTTGGTACACAGGACAGAGATGGTTGCCTGCACTCACTCAGATTTCCATGCAAATTGGAAGAATGGAGAAGCATGGCCCAATGAAAAGTCTATGATCTTAAGTCCTGTTAAGTGCCACCTCAGCACATGGCGAGCTCTATGGTAATTGGGGCTTATAATGATGGCCTGGAGGCCTCACAAAGTCCTGAAGTGTCCTCTGAATCATCAAAGAGTGATTACATTATGGCCAGTCCCATTTTTGTGTTAAACACATTGTGCTGTATTTGATTCTTTGGAAATTGGTGATTTCTGTGTGATCTCTATGGTGATTGTGTATTAACTGTAATATTAGATTAACTAGAACACTCTGTTCCCTGCCTGGTCCATATAATGCAAAGTTTAGTGGGCTAGTTGCTGTCTTTAAGCAGTCTGACCAACTTGAAGCTTTGGTCAAGGGCTGCTTTTTCCTTCCAACCGTTTCTTTCTTCTGCTGACCTCACTGGGGTCTAGAGATTGTTGAGTTAACATGGTAGTGTTGCTTCTAAGAAAGCTGTTAGATCTCCTGTAGTGTAAAACCAGGCCAATTTAGAATTGTGCTTTTATTGTTAGCAGCGTTAAGGGTAAGTGAGGAGAGAGAAAATAGCCTCAGGGCAAGGTGGCCCAGGAGAGTCGGAAAGATGCTGTTTGTCCCAGGGCAATCAGGAGTAGAGGGGGTGTGCTTTCCCAGCAGCAAGGAACAGCTGCAGTGGATGGGCAGATGGACTAGAAAGAAAACCCGACCCTTGAACTTCTGGCTACTCTGTAGGAAGTGGGATCAGTTTAATGGAAGTGGCCTGCTGTGTTCTACTGGGACATGCCTGAGTCAAGCTATGTCATAGGAAAGGGACTCCTTGCTTTTATGCTAGAGACACTCTTTTGTGATGATTCTGCTTGGCCAGGGTAGCTCTGTTGGCCATACTTGTGGAACCACAGAGTTATGGGGCCTAAGTTGTAATATCAGACTTCCTTACCTCCTTGCCTTCAGCTCAGATGTGTTTACTGAACAGCAGAGAACTGAGGCTCTCTTCTGCCCTTTATGCTATGTTTACCTCCCAGTAAACACTGAGCAAGAGTTTGTGAAATGAGTTCAATTAACACTGTGCCATGGATGAGTAACGGATGATTTTTAGTACTTCATAATTGTGTGGTATTTTAAACTCTATAAAACAAGTACTTAAGACTGAAAGACTTCAGTCCTGTGAGGTAAATGTACCAGTAATAAGTGACAGAGCATGAACTTGAACTCTGTTCTACGAATTCCTCTCCCAGGACAGTTGTGTCAATACCATACTTAATCCCTTGAAGAAGCATCTGAAAGTCTTCTGTATTTCTCATCCATAGGAAGCATCTGCAGCTCTTTTGCTGGTATGGCAGACAGTGACATGGGAAGCCAGGAGGTCTTCCCTACAGAGGAGGAGGAAGAGGTGGCTCCCACCCCAACTAAGAGGAGAAAGGTGAGAAAGACCCAAAGGGACACCCAGTACCGCAGCCATCATGCCCAGGACAAGACCCTGCTGAGCCAAGGCCGCAGACATCTGTGGCGAGCCCGAGAGATGCCCTGGAGGACAGAGGCTGCCCGGCAAATGTGGGACACCAATGAAGAGGAGGAAGAAGAAGAAGAAGATGAGGAGGAGGGCCTGGTGAAGAGAAAGAAACGGAGACGACAGAAGAGCCGAAAATACCAGACTGGGGAGTACTTGACAGAACAAGAAGAAGAGCAGCGGCGGAAAGGGAGAGCAGGTAAGGTTGGCCGTGGGGCTGTTAGTCCTGTTTTGAAGTCAACTAGGAATCTTAGGCCCAGTGGCATTCATAAGCCCTTCTCACCAGCTGAAGGCCTTAGGACTGACAGGAACTTGGTACTGTGGTCTTCACCTGTCACGGGAGCTCACTCAGATCCACCTTGAGTATGTGGCTTTGAATCTGGAAGGAAGGAATTCAAACTAGCCTACAGGTAAGCTGAGGACGTGGGGACCCTTACCTTCTGGTTTCTTATAGACATCTGAACCTGTGGTCCATGCCATGGTGACATTCTTGGCGTGGGCCAGTGTCATACTAGGGAGTTCTGGTTAGCTTGAAAGAGTCAAGTCTTGGAGGTTCTCCCTTTTGGGATCTTGGGTTTAAAAAGAAAGAGGAACCAGGTGTGGTGCCGGTCATCTGAGTGCTCAGGAGGTTGAGGTAAGAGGACAGCGAGTTTGAAGCCACCCTGGGCTGCATAGTGAGATCCTGTCTCAAAACAAATAAGGAGGGCATTGGCTGCCATACTTAGGATGCCTCTGCTTATAAACTAAAATGAAATGTAGTTCTCTAAAGGCAACAGAAAACCTTGAAATATGTAAAACCTGATATCTTAGGTAAAGCCATAAGGAGTTTTTTAGAGTCATAGTCAAGTTTTGAGATGACATAGGTATTTGTTGGTCCTGAGCTGTGAAAGCAGGCAGTTCAGAAAGAAAACCTTCTGTGGCCATGTCAAATGCTTTAAATATGATCATAGAGGGATAGACAAGAGGTTCACACCAGTATCCTTCATTAAGTACAATTCAGGCCTATTCCCATAGTGGGTTTCTAATTGAACAAAAGCCCATCTCTGGATTCCATAGGAACACGTTTGTCTTTACTTATTCTCTGACCGCTCCTCTTGAAGCAACAATCAATTGTCTCTTATAGTATATTCACTCTGAGCTGCTGATAAATATGTATAGTCCCCTTATTAGCTAAACAAAAGCAGCTCACATTGAGTAGGCAGTAGATCCTTGGTATACTATAATGCAAAGAAGGCTTAACCTCATTTCTGACTCATTTAAGTGGAGATATATATGATACCTATCCCTACACTTGAGGGTAATTGAGCTCATTTTCATCGACTATCTGAACAAGTGGGGCAATTTTCCCCTTTTGCCAGAACCGAAATGGATTGGTCATGAATGAGTTGTCAAACCATTGGCCTCTGCCTCTTGTTAGGATGATGAGAAGCTTTTGTATTACCCAGTCCTCTCTAATGAAGGCTGCTTTCCTAGCTTGGAAGCTTCTCATAGAACTACCAGCTCTTTCTTTTTATTTTTTCTTCTTTTTTTTTTGTGTGTGTGGGGATTTCTATTATGTAGCCCTGGCTGTCCCGAAAATCACTATGTAGACCAGGCTAGCCTCAAACTCACAGAGATCTGCTTGCTTCTGCCTCCCAAGTGCTGGGATTAACAGCATGTGCTACCACTCCCAGCTTGAGTTATCAGGTCTTTCAATCAGAAGGACCTCTTTAGAGTTTCCTGGTCCCATTTGCTACACAGTACACACATAGAGAAGTTGCCACAGCATTGTCATAAGGACTTAGCTAGCCTTTGCTAGGACATCTACAGTAAGCATTGAGAACACCAGTGATGAAGGTAACTTGTTTGGAGGCAGCCCAGACTGTTGAAAAGTAGATCATTCTCTTTCTAGGGTATGCCAGAGAGCTTTGCATTGAGGCCACTGGTGTTGGCATATCTCTTCATGCAGAAATTTCTTTTTTAAATATATTTTTATTAATTTTTTGGAGACTTTTGTTTGTTTATGAGTGCTTTCCTTGTATGCATGTCTGTGTACCACATTCGTGTACTACCTGAGGAGGCCAGACTAGGGCACTGGATCCTCTGTAACTGGAATTATAGATAATTGTGAACTCATGTGGATGCTAGGAATCAAACCTGTGTCCTCTGGAAGAGCATCTAGTGCTCTTAACCACTGAACCATCTCTCCAACCCATGTGGGAGTTTCATAACAAATATTTCTCTCCTCAGAAAGCTCTAGTCTCCCTTAGCTACTTACTATCTGGCTTTCAGGTAAGTGTCAGAGAAGTTGGAAATGGACAAACTAGGCAGATCACCCTACTTCTATCTAACTCTTATAACCTCTCCTTTCATCCTGTGCTTGGCTGTCTGCCTTTTTATTCTGTGAAAGAGGTAGAAAGACCCATTTCCATGCACCTGCCTGTCACCTTCACTCTGTGCCTTTGTAGGCTAGCATAAAGCTCTGGTTCTGCAATTGAATATACTCCAGAGCTTGCCCTACCATTGGTACATGAAATAGATGGCTATTTATTTTCCTCTTTATTGAATTCTGTAATGTGGTTTCCCCATGCTTCCTGCAGTTTTCACAAGGCAAAGTTCTGTTCCTTCCTCTTGCTTTAACCCATACTTGTTGGGTCAGAAGCCCTGGGTTAAGGCTGGGCATGATGGTGTATATCTTTATTTGCAGCACCCAAGAAGCAGAGGTAGGCGAATCTTCATGAGTTCTAGACTAATCTGGTCTACATAGTGAATTTCAGGCCATCCAGGACTATATACTGAGACCCTGTCTTAAAACCAAGAGGCCTGGTGGTGGTGGCGCACACCTTTAATCCCAGCACTCCGGAGGCAGGGGCAGGCAGATCTCTGTGAGTTCGAGGCCAGCCTGGTCTATAGAGCGAGACCCAGGACAGGCAGGGCTACACAGAGAAACCCTGTCTCAAAAAAAGCGAAATCAAACAAAAACAAAAGATAGCTGCTGGGAAAGTGAAAATCCATTTTCTTCATTGGAGAGACACTGGGTATATCATCCACACTCCAGGGCAGGCCCTGTGCTTCTTTCTTAGTTGGGCAACACAAAATGGATTCCATGGTTTCTTTGTGGGCTTTGTTTTGGTTTGGTATTTTTTGTCTTGCTGGTTTTTTCATTGGTTTTGATTTTTTTTTTATTTTTTGAGAGAGAGAGAAAGAACATGATGAAGTTGAGTAGGTAGGGGGTGGGGAGGATCTGGGAAGAGTTGCGAGAGGGGGAAAACATGTTCAAAATATATTGTCTGAAAAAAGTTTTTAATTTAAAAAAATCAAGAAAAAAAAAACTGAGTTAGTGTTCCTGCTGGAGGGGTCATTAGAGACCATGTAGCACGACATTTCTTGGACACATTGTGAGGACCACTAATACACTAAGTGGAATAAAGCTAGGGCTTCTTTGTTACATGCATAAGCTATAGCCAATTCATTCCTTTCTGTTATTGTTGTTGTTATTGTTGTCTTTGAGACAGGGTCTCTCTACACAGCCCTGGCTGTCCTGGAACTCAATACATAGACCAGGCTGGCCTCGAACTCACAGACCTCCATTTGCCTCTTCCTCCTGAGCACTGGAATCAAAGGTGTGCAACACCACACCCACCCAATTTTCCAGTCTTGAATGAGGACTCCTACATCTGCATCTGCCCTTGGCAATTTCACATATGAGAGTCCATGTCAAGTTTGGGGTGGGGGTGAGTTGAGAACTCTGTGATTTCAATCCCTTCATTTCACAGGTGGTAGGAACCTGAGGTTACAGTTAGTTCATAGCCTTATTGATCTGTTGTGTGATAGGCTCAGTGTTCAGTCTTGCACTGAAGTCATACAATAGTAATGCCTTAATCTTTATAACACTTTATAGAAGAAAATTTTGCTTGGATCACCCCAATTAATCCTGCTACCGTTTCTGGGACTTGAATTATATTCTCCCCATTTATAGATAGGGAAACTGAGGTTCAAAGAGATTATGGATTGCTTCTATTCCATTGCATAGTTAATGGTAAGCCAGGGATAAGAATGTAGTAGTTTTTAGTTGGTTAGGATGCTTGCCTACAATGCACAAAGGCTTGGGTTTGATTCCCAGTACTACATAAACTGGCTGGGGTGGAATATGCCTGTAATCCCAGCACTTGGGAGGTGGAGGCAAGAGAAACAGAAAGTCAGAGCCGTTGGTGCATGTTGAGTTCAAGGCTGACTTGTTACATAGTGCAGCAACAAACAAGAGAGACCCTGCCTCAATACAAGGTGGAAGGAGAGAACTGATACCTGATGTTGGCCTCTGACTTTCATATGCTCACTGTAGCACACATGTGCCCGCACTCACACAACTGCATACATATACACCCACACATACAAGCCATACAACTCTATTGTTAATACAAGTGAATACAACTGAATGGTTTATGTCACCTATACAAGAGGTTTAGGGCAGACCATATGGTGTGAGGCTCATGCTAGTGGAGTTTGTAGCAGAGCTTTTTGAAATTACAATTCTAGACACATGGTGCCATGTACCAGTGATACCAATGACTTGATTTCCAATCAAGGAAGGCAGTGGCTTTCTGCCATTACACATAAGTCAAGTAGGCTCATAATACCTTCTGGATTGGGGAATTTCTGTTGCATTGGTCTTGGTGTCTTCAGACAGTAACAAACAGGACAGTTGGGTGGGGAGAACTGAGATCATAAAGTCAGCCTTCTACTTTGATCTTACATCCCACTGTACTCGATACTTTAGCAAAACCGCTAAATTGTTTTCATTTTCGAGAAAGAAAGAGGATGGAGAAAAGGCTGAAAAGAGATTCTGGTTGGCTCTGGGCAATGGGGAGATCCTTTTTAAATGACCCACATTTTGGGGGCCAGCCAGATGGGCTGCCCTCTGCTGGCAGGGCTGAAAACTGCCTCCTGTAGATAGAAGAGGGATTTGTATGGCGAAGCAATAAAGGATGGTGTTCCATTTCTCTTACAGTCATTCTTTCCCGTTTCTTGTTCAGATTCAAAGGCCCGTAAGCAGAAGACTTCCTCCCAAAATTCAGAGCACTGCCTCAGGAACAGGAACCTTCTCCTGTCCAGCAAAGCCCAGGGGATCTCGGACTCACCAAACGGTTTCCTCCCAAATAACCTGGAGGAGCCAGCCTGCCTTGAAAATTCAGAAAAGCCATCAGGAAAACGAAAGTGCAAGACGAAGCACATGGCAAACGTCTCAGAAGAGGCAAGGGTGTGTGGCCACCAAAGGGATGAGCGTGGCGGGTATGGGCTAGAGAGGCAGACTTCCTACCAGGTCCCTCTGGCAGTATTTCCTCAGGGAGGATGAAGGAAACAAGTAGATAGGGGAGGTCAGCCGAGGTGTATGCAAGTATTTAAAACTAGCTCCAGAAGGGTGGGACAGATTTAAAGAGTGGAAACTAAAGTTACAGTTAACTCTATGGCTTGACCCCTGATTTCTTTTCCCCAACAATCTTTGTATCTCCTTTGAGTTAAGATACAGTTAAAGGATGTGGCGGTGTGCTAGCCTGAGTAGGTTGTTAACATCTAATCAAGAAGCTTTTGTCTGAGCTTAACTCACTAGACACCAGTCACGGAGCTCCCTGAGACAATCAAGGTAGAAGCCAACTTGTAGAAGCCAGGATTTGGTTCTCTAGATCAAGGTTTCTTGAGGGTCTAGGTTAGCTGCTTTTTCCAATCTGTCCCCTGTTCCTTTGCCTCTGGAGGAAGCCTAGGTTGGGTACTCACCAGTTAGTCAGGCAAGCATTCTTTGACTCTTTTTCAAAATCACCAGTTCATTTGGTTCTGATGTTCATAACAGTTGGTGTTGGTGTCAGATTCTTCCAGGTACCACTAAAGAAAAAAATAAGACAGTCCTCATGCTGGGTGAGTTTTACATTTGAAGGAAGTGAAGGTCCAGTGTGTACCTATGATAGGTATCTGTCATTGACAACCCAAAATCAAAAGGCCACGTTGGGCTGGTTTGGTTAGTTATGATTCTTACCCTTCTGTCTAGCTTTCAAGTAGGAATTCCCAAATGGTACTAGCAAAGAAAGGATGGATGCTTGTCTTCCCCCACCCCTTCCTCCGTCCTCCCTCATGAATCCTTGTTGCAGCTTAGACAAGGCACTCAGGTCTATTTTGCTCATCTTTTAAAATGGAGCTGATGCTCCTTGCCCTTTCTGTCTCACAAGGGTGCTTGCGGGGAACAAAGGAGGCAGTGTCTGTGACAGGCTTTGATAACCGTAAAGTGTTCTCTGAGGGTTGGTGTGCATCCTTGCAGTTCAGGCAGAGACAGGAAGGAGAGAAGCGGAGGTACAGCATGACAGACTGTGGCCTGGCGTGGCAGGATAGCCGTTCCCTGCAGCCCTTAGATTATGAGAAAGATAAGGGCTCACTGAGGAGTACAGAAACCTGCTTTGAACTAAGTGCCTCTTAGTTCCTGCTGCCACTCTTCTTATTTAATGTATGTGTTTGTGTTGTGTGTATACACATTCATGTGTATAAATGCAGATTCATGCCATAGCACAAGTGTGGGGTCAGAGGACAACCTTGACTGTAGATCTTTACCTTCCACCTTGTTTGAGACAGTCTCTTTGTTGTTTTCCTGCTACATACACTGGGCGAGCTGGCGTGAAATTTTCGGGGGATTCTTCTGTATCCACCTCCCATCTTCCCACAGAGTGCTGGGTTTATAGGCACTTGTGCCACAACTCCAGCTTTTGTATGGGTTCTGGGGATTCAAACTCAGGTCTCATGCTTGTATGGCAATTGCTTTTACCCACTGAGCCATAGCCCCAGCCCTCCTGTTCTCTCCTGAGTGCTTCTTGGAGGTAGGCGCTTGTATTCCAGTCATTTAAAGGACTTGTGTGAAGCGACGCAGTGGTCCTGCTTGCCAGAATGAGGACATGAAAGAAATCTGTCTGCCTCGGGAGGAGCCCTGGTTGTCAGTATGCCTTACAGTCTCTGACTAGGTGCTTTCTGCCTATTTCTGGAATATCCCTGGGATGTGGGTGAGTAGGCAGAAAGCACTGCCACCTTGAAGTAGTTCTGAGAGAGGTAGAGGTCCCAGGGTCCTGCCCCTTCCTCACCATCTTTCCTGGACACTCAGATGGCCCCATCCCACATAAAGGTAGCCCGCTGCTGGACCCTCAGCAGCACAGTCTTATGCTTCAGTCTGGTTGTTCTGCCTGGCGATGTGTCTGCTAAAACGTTCTCCTGGAGACGGTTTTGTCTCTCCCCAGGGCCTCCCTTCCTCCCTTTCGCCTTTCTTTCTCTCCCAGTCATCACCACCTGCTCCAGTTGCCCCCATGGCACGGGGCTTTGTAGTGGGAGGCAACGCAGGGGAGGGCTGGGGGACGCCCCTGCAACACTAAAGCGGGGCACTAGCCAAGGGCTTCTTCCCACAGGGGCTCGGAGCCAGGGGGACGAGGAGAGGGGGAGGGGTCCCCGACTTGTTCTCTCTCCTCCCCCTCCCAGGCAACCTTCTTGGCTGCTCTAGCAGCCTGGCCTCCAGAAAGAAATGTGCCCTTTGGAGCCTGGCTTAGCTTAGCAAAAACCTGGGTACATTACCCTGTGTCTTCCAGCCCTGTCATTGTAGTCTCCATCTTCCTGGTGATAAAACAGTACCATATCCTCATGGTTGGTGCTTTCTTGCTAGGGCTTGTACTTCCACCCTTGTGCTATAGAAACTGATCATGACCGCTTGTGATCTCCAGATTTACCAGAGGGCACTGATTCCCTGGACCTGCATAGTTTATCTGCTAGTGTTCCTTTCTTGACTTTATGTAACTTTCTTGGTAACTTTTCTGACTCCCCGGGGCATTTTACATGGATAACTTGAATCAAGTCAACACATAATTGTGATGGATAATGTACCCAGCTCTGACTTCAGTGCTGGAAGCAACAAAAGAGAAGGTGACAGTATGAACTGTGTCCCTAAGGAGCTAAAGAACTAGTCGGAAAGCTAGGTGTAGGGGGTAAAGAAAGATTGCTTGATCCCTGAGTTGGACGTCAGCTTAAGCAATGTAGTGAGACACAGTCCTAAAGGACATTTAAAAAGAAAAGAAAAGAAAAACAACCATACTAGGGGATGCAGACATCCCCTAGAAAACAGCAAGAAAATAAGGAAGTGAGGTGTCAGACTAGATGATTCTAAGTAGGCTCTGCATATGCAGAAAGAGGGCAGTGGGGCTACAGTGTTGTAGAATAGTGTAGAAGACATAGGTTAAATGAAAATTGGATGCTCTATGGGCTTTGAGTAAATATACGTGTTAGCCCCATTGTGGCATAAAAGATCACTCTAAAACCTAGTGGCTTTACACAACAGTAAGCATGTATTATCTCATAGTTTCTGGAGCTCAGGAATTCGGGCCAGCTTAGCTGAGCCTAATGTGGGGTTTTGCATGAGGTTGCAGTCAAGGTGTTAGGGCTACATCTATTTGAAGACTGGGAAGATGTGCTTCCAGTATAGTTCATGCACGTGGCTGGTGTGATGATGCTGGCTATTGGCAGGAGGCCTCTTTTCCTTTCCTCATGGATCTCCCCAAAAAGCTGCTGGCTTTCACCACAGAACATGATTTGAGAGAGAATCATACAGGAGCCACAGTGTCTTTGGGGACCTGGCCTTGGAAGTCACCCCCCCACACACACTTTTGCAGCTTCCTGTTGATTACCTAGGTGAGCCTTACTCATGTGGGAAGGGAGGTACATAAGAGCTTGACTGTCAGGGTCCTCAGAGTCCATCGTGGTGGACTCACCCTTAGTCTTTTTTCTGGCTTCGAGTAGATTCATGTCTCTCTTGTCTGCAGGGTATACTTAAACCCTGCTAACGGCCCTTGAGTATCATTCAGTTTCGTATCTTAGACTCTCAGCCACGTGCAGTCAGGCTGCTCCCATCTTTGAATACAGTGGTTCTTTCAGTGCAGTTACTTCAACACAGTTATTCCTCCTCTAGAACCTGAGTTTGATATACAAGTGACCTGTGCCCCCACAGACCAAGGAAGGTACAGGAAAACAAACATGGGAACCTTCTATGTACCTTCAGTTCAAAACGGGGCAGAGGGAAGCACCCATGGGTCACCTCTGAGGACAGAACTCTTAGAACATTGGTAGTCCATAGCCTTTGTAGTAAGTAGTTGGTTATCTCAGAGGCCCTCCAAGGGAGAAGAAAGGAATGCTCAGAGGAGTTAGGCTCTGGGTCAGGCGTTGTAACTAGTGGATGGCAGAAGCAAACTTCAAACCCAGCCCTGTCTGGTTCCAGAGCCTCACAGTCCACTGTTGTAGATGGGCCTGAATATACTCTTAGGCCATGGTATGATGAAAGACGGGGAAAGCCTGTGAGGTTGGATATGGGGGCAGGGTTATACAATAAGAGTGAAGGTATTGAACAGTATGACGAGTCAGACTGCTGTCTCTTGTGTTTCTTTGTTCTTATTACTTACAGACACGGCTTATCCAAAACCTCAGTGACAAGTAGAGGAGGCATGCCAAGTGCTTTAGAGAAGCTGAGCTGTCTCTACCCAATTTTCAGTCCTCCTGCCATGCCATGGCTTATGGGGCTGAGGATCTTATACTCTGAACATCCACCCAAGGAAATGTAGAAGCTTTGCTCATTTGGCAAAGAACCTCACATGGCTAGTGACTAGCCTAGCCTTCAGTCTCCAAGCTGACACTAGACTGGGCCACTTGGTGTACTGTCAGTAAAGCACAGCATGAGTGCAGATGTAGTAAGGTGGCTTTGGCAGCCAGATGGCATGGCCATGATGAATTGGATATGTTGCCTAGCCTGACCTAGGAGTTCATTTCTTTCCAGAGCAAAGGTCGTTGGAGCCAGCAGAAGACACGATCTTCTAAATCTCCTACTCCAGTGAAGCCCACAGAACCATGTACACCCTCCAAGTACCGAAGTGCTGGCCCAGAAGAGGCCTCAGAGTCACCCACTGCCCGACAGATCCCCCCAGAGGCACGGAGACTCATCGTGAACAAAAATGCTGGTGAGACCCTCCTGCAGCGAGCAGCTCGCCTGGGCTATAAGGTGAGTAAGCTCTCCCTGAGCAGGCAGGCAGTGACAGGATGACATTGGCCTGGACCTCAGGGAGCAGCTATGCCGTTGGCTCCTTTGGGGCCTAATTCTGGCTGGTCTCCCTCTGCTGTCGATATGGCCTCTGAGACTGCTCTGCCCCTTGTCTTATCTCAGTATGTGGGAAGGTAAGCTCATTGAAAAGTCAGCTCAGGATAAATGCAATTGAAATAGTACACAATAGCATCCGCTACATCCCTAGGCTAGGAAGGGGATTTGTTTTACCTTACCTATGTAGTGGCTCCTCCAACCAAGAGGAACATAGGGCAATTACTGTTCACACTTTAACTCCTGTGGTTTCTCCTCATTTTGACTTTCATGTAGAAGGGGCAAGAGCATGTTCACTAAACAAAGCCAGAGCTAACCCCACTTTCTTATACGTGGGAAGGAGGGCAAACAAAGCAGTAGTCATATTAAGGACTTTGATGTAAGCCTATTCAGGTATGTCTTATTGCAAAGAAAAACCCAGAGTTAGCAATATTAAATGATATGGCAAGATGTGTATAGTGGATTACCCAGGTGGTAACCCCAACTCCTGGGAGGTAGAGGTAGGCAAATCAGCAGTTGAAAGCTAGCCTCAGCTACATCGTGAATTCAAAGCTAGCCTGGGCTACCTCTGACTATCTCAAAAAAAAACAAGATAAATTGTGTTCAGTATCTTTTATGACAGTATTTTTGTCTGAGTTCAAACAAGTCTTTTGACTCCCATTTACCTTGATGAATTTACCTGAGGCTGAATGTTGGTATACATTTACATCCCTTTCCACTTTTTGTTGACACACAGATACCCTTTAATATGTGTCTTCGCCTTTCTCCATGATGATTTCTGGATTTATTTGTGGATGTGGGTTTAACTACATTCCAGAGTTCGCCTTCTGTATTAGGCTTTCTGTACCTATAAGTGTACAGACGGCTGTGCAGCTTTCATGGTGCCCCATCAAGCAGCCAGTTTACCTTTCTTGAATATTTAGTGTGGATGTCTGCATGGCTATCAGGGAGACCTGAATATGCACTGATAACCAGTCTCTGCGGAAGCAACAAACAGGCGAACATTGGAGAAGCCAAGACCAGAGCTGGAACCTGGTCTGGAGAAGAGTGGGCATCTCTGTTAGTGAGAGTGTAGGAGGTCCACGTAAAGGCAGCAGGAGGCAACAGGCACAGCTCAGGCTCACAGTAGCTTTCTCCACCTGAAAGTGTTGACAGCAGAACAATAGCAGGTACCATGGTCTGGAAGCCAGTCGTCCAAGGGCACTGCCAACCCCCATCCCAGTTTATTCAGAGCCTTGTCCTAGGCTAGCAGGAGTGCTTCAAGTCACTGGAGTTCCGCCTCTGGTCCTGTCACCTTGTTGCTTCAGCCCCAGGAAGGTAGGCATGATCTGAGGCTGAGGGACAGAAGTGTATTGTGGGGCTAGAGATGTAGTTCAGGTGCTTTGCCTAGCAAGCACAAAGCCCTGGACTCAATTCTCAGCACTGCATACACTGAGTGGAGTGCTCCATGCCTGGAACCCAAGTATTCAGGAGGCAGAGACAGGAAGAGCTGAAATTCAAGGTCATCCTTGGCTACATAGGGAATTTAAGGCCAGCCTGGAATACAGTGAGACTCTGTCTCAAAACAAGAAAACAAAACAGGAGTTGTGCTTGGTGCAGTGACTGGAGTGACCCTGTCAAGAACAGACCTCGCTGGGCCTTTAATCCCAGCACACGGGAGGCAGAGACAGGCGGATGTCTATGAGTTCGAGGCCAGCCTGGGCTACAGAGTGAGTTTCAGGAAAGGCTCCAAAGCTACACAGAGAAACCCTGTCTCAAAAAAAAAAAAAGAATAGACCTCCCCATCTGTGTCTTTTAAAGCTCAAAAGGTGAGTTCTGGGCAGCAGCGAGGCCGCTCTGAGGACCTTACTCCAGTGATCACCACCTAGATGAGTACTCTTGGCCAGTGATCACCACCTAGATGAGTACTCTTGGCCAGTGTTCACCACCTAGATGAGTACTCTTGGCCATAAGAAATGTCTTCCTCGTGCCAAGGGAACAGCTCAGAGCTGGGGCCCTGGCCATGGAGGCTGAGGACTGACTTTGTTCACAGAAGATTTTAAAATGTGTCTTTTGTTATCACATATAAAGAACAGGCTCTGGGACTTGTCAGACACTTGTGGAGTGGTAAGTCTAACAGGGAGGATTCCAAAAATTAGACTTCTCTTTGCTCACAGAGCTGTCCCCATCCCCACAGGACGTTGTTCTCTACTGCCTCCAGAAGCACAGTGAGGACGTGAATCACCGTGACAATGCGGGCTACACAGCCCTGCACGAGGCCTGTTCCCGGGGCTGGACTGATATCCTGAACATCCTGTTGCAACATGGGGCTAATGTGAACTGCAGCTCGCAGGACGGCACAAGGCAAGAAAGCTGCTCCTCTGCCAAGTCTCAAAACGCAATTCAGTCCTTCACTGCGGAGGTCTTACTGCAGCTGGGATACTTGCAGCATATCCAGCTGCTGGTGTCAAAAAGGCCTTTCCAGGAAGCCTTTGAAAGGATTTCTGTGGGCTGAAGGGAGCCAGCTTAGAGCAGGAGCTGATGAGTTCCTTGGTGGTCAGTCCATACTGGACTAAGGGAAGGCTGAACTTGTCCAGGCTTCATCCTGTCCCATGCCAAGTCCATTCAACCTTCCTGAATATTGTCCTGGTGGGCCACTTGTCTCATGTGGAATTGATGCCTTGGGATCAAAGCAGGAAGCTAATCTTGTAGTGACATTCCAGATTTGGTTTTTGTAATTTGGTCTCTGTGCACTTAAAAAAATGAGCTACCTGGGTCTGTGAGGTTAGCCTGGTATGTAAGGGCACTTGCCACCAAGCCTGACAGTCTTGGCTTCCCCATGATGGAAGGAGACAGCTGATTCCTGCAAGTTGTCTTCTGACTTCCACACACATATATTACATATATTCACGCATACGCACACACACAATAAATAAACAAGTAAGTGCAATGGCATATTAATGCATACACATACACAGTATAATATAAACACTCGCTGTGTTTTGGAGAAGTTACATCCACTCTCCTCAGAGGACCTACTTCAGAAAGGTTCCAAAGGATGCATTCCAAGTAGAAAGACCCAGATCAAAATGTGTAGGCTCTGCTTGGCTACTACCTGGTATGGAGCCTCTCTACACATCCCTGCCCTTGAGCAGTCATCTGGGTCCTTTTTTTTTTGTTTTTTTTGTTTTTTGTTTTTTGTTTTTGTTTTTCGAGACAAGGTTTCTCTGTTTAGCTTTGCGCCTTTCCTGGAACTCACTTGGTAGTCCAGGCTGGCCTCGAACTCACAGAGATCCGCCTGGCTCTGCCTCCCGAGTGCTGGGATTAAAGGCGTGCGCCACCACCGCCCGGCCGTCTGGGTCCTTCTTAAACAACCACCCACATCTGCTTTAGTTTTAACTTCCACCTTGTTCTCTGCTGAAGTAGTAGTAGATCTACACCGTGCTCTAAGATACTGTCTGAAGATGCAGGGGAACATAAAGGAGAGATAGATATGGGAGAGAAGAAAAAGAGATACAGAGAAGATAAAGACATGGCTAGATAGGATAAGAATTGCAGGCCAGGGGTGACTTCTCTTCCCTGAATCTTACCCACGTTGCATTGAGGATATCCTGAGGTCACCACAGTATCATGTCCCCTCCCCTCCCCCTAATTTGGTAGGCTGAAGCCTAAAATCTCCTCCCTTGAGTACTGTGTCACTGACTCTATATGACCTCCACAGGCCAGTTCATGATGCTGTGGTCAATGACAACCTGGAGACCATCTGGCTCTTGCTATCCTATGGAGCTGATCCCACACTGGCTACCTACTCGGGTCAGACAGCCATGAAGCTGGCCAGCAGTGATAACATGAAGCGCTTTCTCAGTGGTAAGGATGGACCAGAATTACAGCCAGAATCATCAGGGTTGGCCTTGGAGTCCTCAACCTGTGGTGGTGGTGGTAGTGGTGGTAGTGGTGGGGCTCTTCAATAACTCTGTCCTAGACAGCCCCCATGAGGGGTGTCCACCCTCCTCACATATTCCTTCAAAGTCTTAGGAATCTCTAGTTACTTTTAAAAGCCCCTTTCTGTGAGTGTCCACATAACTACCTCTGTTAGGCCCTAACCTCCTACAGGGACTCATTTCACCACTAGGTGTCTGGAGCAGGCCTCCTGATGGGAGATTGGCTATATACTCTTAGCTGGGAGCAAGATACGTTGACCTGTGCTATGAATGGAATGTCATTGGTAGAGAACAGATAATCCCCATTTTGCTGTTTCTGCAATCTCTCCTTGATTGTGATTAAAGTGGTACTTCTGAGACCCTTTCTGAAGCTTTATTCCTCATGGCCCTTTTCCCATGGTAACTTTGATATTTCCTGTGCATTCCAATATTCCCCTTCTCTCCATTTCCTCTCTCTTCCCCACCCTCCATCTTCTAGGGAAGTGTTATGTTCAGGCCCATAATCAGGGGCAGAAGCCACCACATTGATACTTTTCTCTCATGGGTAGCACTGTGTCTGCAGGTAGGCAGGTTGCTCTGACTGAGTTGGTCAGGAGGGATGGAGGAATGAAAGAGGGGAATCTAGTTTGAGTATGCTCAGCGTCAGTCCCTTCTGACTTTATCGCAGGAACCTTTAACCTTTTTGTGACGACATGGCTTAGTCCTTGAGATTGCCTGAGTGATGGGTGCTGCAGCTATGACCCTCCTCACAGGCTTCAGCTGTGCTAGAACAGTCTGTTCCATCCTCTCACCTAAGCTTTGGCCCCATTAGTCACCAACTGTCCCTGCAAAGGAAGCAGTATTCAGTTCCCAGGTAGGAAGTCATGCTTACTTAAGAAAGGTTCACTAAGTAGCTATTAATGGAGGAACTAAGAGAACCTGTACTAAAGGTTCCCACGGAGGGGGAAAGAGATGGGGAATACTACTTTTATATTGTAGAGGCTGCAGGGAGGCAAGGGGATAGATGACAGGTTACCTAGGGAGGTTTTGACTTGAACTCAGCCAACCTCCAGACAGGTCCCATTGAACTAACCCTTGAAGTATAGGCCTCAGGGCTTCCAGCCTGACTGACCTTGGGTGGGGGACTGGAGGCTTCCTTTTCCAGTTCTTTCCCCCTGGCTCTAGGTCTTTGAGCATCTGTTCTTCATGAGACACAGCCACTTAGAGATTTCTTTTCATTAATCACTTAACTTGGACCAACGATGACTGGTACTCACTTTAGCAGAGCCACCCCAAGGGTACAGCGTCTGTAGCATCCTCCCACATGCTCACTCTGTCTTAGATGCACTTTGGATTCCCAGGAACATGTACAGACTAACATCTAGAGTATGCCAGTATAATGAAGACATTTCATGAAGCTTTGTATTTCATAACTTGTCTAATGGGAGGGGAACTCTCTGGCTAGAAAATGCCCTCTGCAAAGTAGAAGTCAAGTAAATTAATACCTCTGGCTACTTTGTTGAGTAAATGAACTCTCTTTTCGTTCCTGACCTCTTCTCTAAAACTCCAAAGGAGTTTAAATGTTGACACTTTTTTTTGGAGACAGGGTCTATGCAGTCGTGGCTGTCTTGGAACTTGTTATGTAGACCAGACTGGCAGAAATCCACCTGCCTCTGCCTCCTGAGTGCTAGGATTAAAGACATGCACCTCTACACCCGATTGACACTATTTTTATTGGCTAAAATGAGAAATAAGCACTTCTTCCCCTATATTTCTCTAAACTTATACCAGTCTCCTAGATATTCTTTTTAAAAGACTTTTCGAGCCAGGGTCTCACTATGCAGCTCTGATTGGCTTAGAACTTGCTATGTACACCAGGCAAGCCTCAAACTCAGAGGTATGAAGCTTTCTCTTAAATAACATCTACCTGCCTTTGCCTCCTGAATGCTGGCATTAAAGGTGTGTGCCACCACACTCAGCTAAAAAGATTTTTAAAACGTGGGGGCGGGGGGGTGTGCATGCATGAATGAATGCCACAACGTACATGTGGAGGTGGGTGGACAACTTTCAGGAGCTCAAAGTTAGGTCACCAGGCTCGTGCAGCAAGCACTTCTAGCCACTGCGACATCTCACTGACATATAGCTAGCCTTTTGACACCCCCTTTCCTAACTAAAGTCCTCGTTCTTGTTGTAGAATCCAGAGGAGACTTTCCTAAACTCCAGTACTCTTGCCTATCTGGGCATCTTCATTCAGGTCTCGTCACATGTTTCTCAATTCATGGCTAAGGAGGTCATGCCCCAAGGGAGTGTTAATAGACTGGAGCAACACTTCTCCGTGTAAGGGCAGAGCTTTTATTAGGGAAAGTTCTAGCAACCTAGACTCAGACCTTGACATGATCCTCCAGTGGAGGCAGGCATTTGTAGGAGCCAGCAGGCCCCCCAGGCAGAGAGGACTTAGGCCCCAAAGCTCTTTTGATGAGGAGTGACTGAACAGGAGATAAATAGCACTTTTTTTAAAATGAAGGTGAGATAGCTGTGTGTGGTGTCACGCACCTGAAGTTGAGCACTGGCCAGAGGCAGGAGGCTAAGGTAGGAAGATTGCTGGGGTCGTGAAGCTGTCCTGGGTTACACAGTGAGTTCCAGGCCAGCACATACTACTTACGTGAGCAACAAGACCCTGTCTTTAAAAAGGCAATGGAATTCATCTAATATAACAAAGTTCAAGTGACTAATTCAGTGACATTGAGTGCATTCATGATGAGTAATCACTGGGGACTCTGGATGCCTCAAACTGAGCAGTCCCTCTCTTCTCTTTCATCCCTGGATAATGCCTCACTGGTTCCCCAGGAACCACAAGGGAGAGTGATGTTCATAAGGTGGGAGAGTAGGGAAGCACTTGTCCAATGTTAGACCTTATACCTCAGTGCATATGAATGGAATTTGGACATGTTTATTTCTTTGGGCCTTTTGAGATGGAGGTTGTTTTGGTTTTTTGTTTTCAACTTCCACTCACCTGTCTGGCTGCGACATTTAAAAGTGCTCTCCTTTTCATCTTCAAGCACTTGCTTGGCCAGGTGCTCCAGAGATGAATTGTCTCATCCTCCGCTAGCAGAAGCAGAAAATGAAGCAAACCCATGTAGGATGCTAAGGGCTCCATTTTCTGTGGTCATCTGACTTGTACTTCATGCATAGCTTTTCTCACTATGCAAGGCTCCTCCAGTTCTGAATGGTTTCCTGGGACTGAACTCTTCTAAGTCCCTAAAGGAACATCACTATTTACAGTGTTCCTTTAAGTAAAGGAGAGGGGACTGACTTGGGTTATAAATGTGGACTTCCTTAAGTTGGGTTGACTCCAGCCAAGGCCCATTTCTCCTGAGCTCATGAAGCACTACTTCATTTCTTCTTCCGCCCATCCATTTACTGAGCTTCTGTTAGCTTCTGGATGCTAAAGGCCACATAGTAAACCCTTTCTTCCTTGTAGGACTTGGAGCATGGAGCTGTCCAAACCCCCAGGAGATCTTTGAAAGGCTTCCCCCTTGCGCCAAATTATAGGCCTGTTACTCGTTTACCTTTGACCCTTGGGAAAAATGAGCAGCATCCAATCTGGCTGAGAAGGAAAACAGACCCCATTTTTCCTCCTCTGTGGGGAAGAACACAGATTGGCGGGAACTGTGCAGTTTGGGTTGAGGCATTAGAAAAGGTATGGGACTTCTTTGCCTTTCACTGATGAAAGGGTTAGCCTTTGACCATTCAAGGTCACTGAAGCACAGATTTTTGTTTTTCCTGCCAGAGACCGCTATGGTATGACCCCATGTCGAAGACATCTCATTTCTTAGTTTTTCTCTTTTCATGTCCTCAGCTGGTGACTTAGCTGCCCGGGAGGGGTGTGAAGGGATGCTAGGCTCTAGAGAAACTACTGGCTGCCACTCCTTACATGGGAACAAGGGACTGTGTACCTAACAGTGAGGGAGTGAGGGTGCTTTCAATCAAAAGGCATTGAGGTAAGATTCATGTCATATAAAAGTAATGATCACAAAGTGATCAGTTCAGTGGCTTTTAGTTCATTTACAGCATTCTCCAGCCACTCCTTCTGTCTAGTTCTGAAACGTTATCATCATCTTGAATAGAACTTTGGACCAGCTAAGTATTTGTTTTCCATCACCTCTTCTTCTCTGCTCCTAACACTTAGCACTCTGCACTCTTGTCTCTCTGGATTTACCTATTCCAGACTTCATATACATGGAACCCTACAATCTGAGGCTTCTATGTCTGATGTAATCATGTAGTGTTGTGGTTTCATGGTCCATCCAGATGCGAGCATATTTCAGTACTACATTCCTTTTTAAAATTCATTCCCCCTCTTGTGTGTGTGTGTGTGGGGGTGTCAGAGGATAAGTTGTGGGAATTGAGTCTGTCCTTTAACCATGTGGGGCCCTGGGTTTGAACTCAGATCATTAGGCTTGAGGTACCTTTTACCCATTGAACCATCTATCTGGCCCAATTTTTTTTTAATTTATCTATTTTATGTGCATTGGTGTTGGGTCCCCTGGAACTGGGATTACAGACAGTTGTAAGCTGCCATGTAGGTGCTGGGAATTGAACCCGGGTCCTCTGGAAGAGCAGTCAGTGCTCTTATCCCCTGAGCCATCTCTTAAACCCTACATTCTTTTTTTATTCCTGACTAATAACATGCCATTGTGTATGTATATATGCCATTTATATTATCTGCTTATTCACGCATAGCCATTTGCACAGTGTCCATCTTGTAGCTTGTCAGTGGTGCAGCTTTGATCATACATGCACAAATACTTGTTTTCATTACTCTTTGTCAGTTATGTTGCATGTGTACCTAGAAGAGAAATGGGTAGGCCCAGGGCACTTTCCCACACAAAGGATAAGATCTTGAAAGTTTGGTGGGGGTGGAAGAAGAATAAAAAAAAAGGAAGACCACTCATTTTGATGGTAGTCACATCTGAGGAGTGTGCATCAAAGCTACACCATCAAGTGACTCCTCCCATGTGTCTGCCACTCACAGGCCTGTTCCAACTTTAGCATCTTTGCTCATGCCGGTTAACTTGGGGCTCTCTCAAAAAGGCAAGCTCACCTGTCCAAGACAAAGCTTTGCAGGCAGTGGAGAGAATTAGAGGAATGTGCCGTGGGCTCTGAAGGCAGTTCCTAGTGAGGAGCCCCAGGAATGTGAACTTGGCCTGTTCTCATGGAATCCTTGTGTGACTTGGGGGTAGGGGGAACAGGGGCAGCAGAGTGCTTATGTTTTGGCATGCTGCTTAAGCAAGCATTTTGGTGTCTCACTTTATAGTAATTCTCTCCTTTTCCCTTCTTCCTCCTCTCCCTCCTTCCCTAGTCTATTAAGTGTTTCCCAGGTACCAGGCCCTGGACTTCCAGCACAGGAGATACAATAGTGAACAAAATAGACCTGGTTCCTCCCCTTTTAAAAACAAGGGCCTCCTTTCCTTTATTTCCCATGAGACAAAGCACAGGACTAGGCTCATTCTAGATAGACATGGACCCAGCAGATGCTTCTGGAAGGAAGTCCTGTCTTGGGTAGTACAGTGTATAGAAGAGTGGGGGCTGTCAGCAGAGCCTCAGGTTTGATATGTCGTGTGTAGAGGTCCAATGTACACAACTTAGTTCCCCCACTCTGCTACTTTCCATGGGAGCAGCTCTTCATGTCCCAGAAGATGGCTAAGAAAGGAGTGCCTTTGGTAACTTGCATGAACAGATAGTTCTTGGCCCAGAACGGAGGCGGTGTATGGTAGTGGTACTTTTCAGTGGAGGAAACAAGCTGCACTCCTTGGGGAGATAATTGCCAACTTCCTCCTGTATTGGCTTTGCAGGCGGTCACCCTTACCTCCTTGTGTTCTTTGGACTCTCTTCTTTCCTGTTGCCTAGGTGCTACATGAGAGCTGGTGGCAGTCACCCACAGCTTAGACAGCCTGCTAATTGTACTATTTGGCACACGGGCAACTTCTGAACTGTGCACTCTCAGACAGCACATAGTTTTGTCAGGAAAGCCAGTAGGGCTGCTTTGTATCTGCGTGGGAATATGAGGTGAACCTGTTCACTAACTGATGCCTAGCTAGGAAACAAGGGGGCTAAGGGTGACCTGGGGTCCATCTTGAGAGCAAGGAAACAAAAGGTAGGTTTTTAAGTTTGGGTTTTTTTCCTGAGACAGAGTTTCTTTGTGTAGTTTTGGTTCCTGTCCTGGATCTTGCTCTGTAGATCAGGCTGGCCTCGAACTCGCAGAGATCTGCCTGGCTCTGCCTCCAAGTACTGGGATTAAAGGCATGTACTACTGCCACCCTGCGGTTTTTAAGTTTTAGTTGTGGTAGTACATACATAGAAGATCTTTGACTTGAACCACTTTAGACAATCGAGTGATGGGATGTTGTCAATTCACAGTATCGTGCTACTATCACCACATCTGGTTTCAGAACGTTTTTATCATCACAGGGACACCCCAGGTCTATTCTAAGTACTGCCCTCCCCCAACACTGACATACTCAATCTGCCTTCTGTCCTTTTTTTGTTTTGTTTTGTTTTTCAAAACAGAGTTTCTCTGTATAACAGGTCTGGTTGCCTTGGAACTTACTCTGTAGAGCAGGCTGGCCTTGAACTCAGAGATCTCCCTGCCTCTGCCTCCTGAGTGCTGGGATTAAAGAAAGGCATGTGCCACCACTTCTTGACCTTAAAAATGGGAAGGTTTACCATGGTTTTTTGTTTGTTTGTCTGTTTGCAAATTTTTTTTCTGCTTTCTGTCTTACTAGCGTTGCCTAGTCTGGACATTTTCTTGAGATGGAATTATATAATATGTGGTCTTTGTAACTAATTCTTACACTTAGCATCATGTTCTCAAGATTCGTCCATGTGGCATTGGTACTCTGTCCTTTTTTTGTGGCCTTTTGTGTCTGGCTTCTTTTAGTTACCATCTATGTTCCTTTTTATGGTTTAGTAATATTCTTATTTATCCATTCATTGGGCATTTGGGCTGTTTCCAGCTTTTGACCATCGTGAATAGAGCCATGTCCATTCATGAGCATAAAAATTATGTTTGTACACCTGTCTTCAGTTTTTTTTCATGTGTAAGTATTTGTGTCACCCTATGTGGGCCACATCACGTATGTAGAAGTCAGTGGACAAATTATGGTGTGTTGGTGCTCTGCTTACACCTCGGAAAGCAGAATCTGGTTTTGTTGCTCTATACTCCAGCCTGGCTCATCTGTGAGCTTTCGGTTGATTCTCTTGTCTCCACTTTGGGCCTTGTCATTGGAGTTCTGGGACTATAAATGCTTCCTACCACAGCCAGTTTTTTCCATGCCTTCCAGTGAGCAGACTCATGTCACCAGGCTTGTACAGCAGGCACTATTACCTGCGGGGCCATTCTCTAGCACCTTGTCTTGAGCTCTTTTGGGTAGAAGCAAAAGGGGTTTGCTTTGGTTTTGTTGAGACAGGGTTTCTTGTAGGTGGCCCAGGCTAACCTCAAGCTTGATTCTCTTGCCTCAGCCTTTTGAGTAGTAGGGATTACATATGTGTGTGCTGCCATGCCTAGCTTTACTTTTATGTGTGTGGTTTTTTTTTTGAGCTGTAAATTAAACTTAGAATCTTTCACATGCTAAGCATACATTCTACCACTGAGCTCCACCCATAGCTGCTTACCTTACTTTAAAGAAGATAGATCACGATTGAGCACATTAATACTGTGATAGGTGTAGGATTCTGCTTGTAGAGGAATGTCCTGTGCCTTTTGAAGCTGAGGTCCCCAAGCTGCATGCCTTCGGGCTGATGTGTAAAAAAGAGAAGAGGCCCAGTGGGGACTGGAGACTGTACATGTCACAGCTTCTTCCAGCCACCTGTTGACATACAGGAATGCAGAGGCAATATTGCCAGAGCTTTGGATTTTTATCTATTTTCTTAAGTAAAAAGTTGGAAATCTAATTTTTAAGTGAAATCTCCCTGTTTTAAAATACTGGAGGCTAGTTTTTTGGTTTTTTTTTCCTTAAAAACTAGGCCATATATCGGTGGGCTACATGGGGCTTCTGCCTGCCTGCTTGCAATCTGTTGTGAGCAGGAAGTGGAAGGAAGTGGACTTCTTTCCTGTCACCCCTGGTCCCTCTTGTGGCCTTCCCCAATCCCACAGGGATAATCCTCCAGATTTCCTCCTTGTCTCACACCTTCTCTTCCTTCCTCAGATCACCTCTCGGATCTTCAGGGCAGGGCAGAGGGCGATCCTCGCGCATCCTGGGATTTTTACAGCAGTTCTGTGTTGGGTAAGCTCTAAGTGGGTAGAATCACGGGGGACTGGGTATGGGTCACCAGTACTTCTTGAGTAGGAGTCCCACTGTGGAGGCAGCTCTTCCTCCCCTGGTAGTAGCTTATAGACCCTTTTAGCCCTTCCCCCTCAGACTCCAGTCACTAATATGAAGCCTGAGATGCCACAAGGATTTGCATAAAATCATCCTCCCCTGCCTTCTACCACTCCCCACCCTGGGTGCTGTGTAAATCCTGGTGTTAACCTCTTTGGATCGTGCTCACACTGTAGAAAGTGTTGAGCCCTCATGTGGCAACTTTTATTCCCTCTCACTATGCCCCTGTGATGGCAGCCCTTGTTTTTGTTTTATTTTCTTCTCTGGGTTCGGTTTTGTTTTCTTTTGCTCTGTTTTTGAGATAGGGTATTACCATGTAACTCTGGCTGGCCTGGAACTCAGAGATCCTTCTGCCTCTGCCTTCCAAGAACAGGGATGAAGGAGGAGAGCAGAGATTAAAGGTGTGGGCCATCACACAGGGCTCAGCCCTTGTTTTTGAGATCGCTGGTGTCCTGAGCCCTTAACCCTCTGGCCCAAACATCATGCATCAGGAAGATCAGCACACCTTTGTCTGTGATCATCTAGCATTTGTCTAATATGAGCCAGGGCCTGAAGATTAAGAGCAGGTTCGGCTGAAATGCTGTGTGCCACACCCAGATGATTGGTTGAGGAAAGGAACCTTCTGAGTCCCAGTTCTTGAGGATCAGGCAGGGAGATGGCTTCGGGAGGTTATAGCCAGAGGATAGGTGCTTTGCTTTACTGTAGTCCTTGACTAGTATCTTCTGTCTTCTATCTGGAAGAGCTGAGCTGTCATCTTCTCAGAGTACTTTACTTTTTCTAATCAGAGGGTGGAGAAGGATAATGGACTTCTGGCCACAACACACTTCCTTCCAAGAACAGAACTTTCATGTACCCTCTCAAGGATGTGGGCCCAGAGTCCAGCCAGCCAGGACTTGTGGCCTTTCATTCATCTCCTAAGCAGCCTCTTTGTATCCCTTTATCTGGCTGGAGCTTTTTCCTCCCTTCAGTTGTAAGCTTATAGCTGATCCCCTGGCTACTCACTTTACAGAGAAAAAGGACGGGTTTACCTGTGACCTCCTCCATAATCCTCCTGGGAGTGCCGAGCACGGAGACGATTCAGAACAGGATGACTTCATGTTCGAACTCTCAGACAAGCCTCTTCTCCCTTGTTACAACCTCCAAGTGTCAGTGTCCCGTGGGTAAGTGTCTGTGAAGTCTACAGGGACTGTGTCACAGTGTCCTGGCAACCCCTGGCCCACCTCCCAGGGAAGGAGGAGCTCTATGAAGGAGGCAAATGCAGCCTGGGGAATGAGTGCTGGAGCAGAGGAAAGATGCCCTGCTCCTCCAGACCAGATGGAGTGGAATTTACATCCAAACTCAGGATTCACAGATTTTCTAGAGTTGCTACACCTTGGCTATCAACTCGCATTTCCAGGCCCCCAAATCTGAAGAATTTTTTGCACTGTTACTATGTGTAGGCAATAATCTGGGAAATATTTGGAATGATGAACTATTAGAATCTCTGGAACATTTTTTGTGGTTTCTGGGGATAGCTAGACAGAATATTTGCAACTGGGATTCTTGGAAAAGCCAAGGCATATGGTTGCCATAGCTCTGGATCCACTAGGATCCTTAAGCAATCCACAGCACAGGCTCTCATAGCCTTAAAACCAGCAAGGTGATCAGCACTGCTGGTTCAGTTGACTGTGCCTACTACAGAGTCATCCTTTGGAGACTAGAGTATAACCTGACACCTGGTGTTAGACTGAGCCCAGCTGAGTCTTTGTTGATTCAGAATTGACTGAATTCTGACTCACGGAGTTTGTCAGCCTTCAGGACCATGGATTTTGATACGTTCTCCAGTGCGTCAGCATGTGGAAGTGCTAGGTAGGTGAACAAGAATACTGCCTCAGGACACTGGAGAGATGGCTTAGCCGTTCGGAGCACTTAGGGCCCAGATTTGAATCCCAGCGCCCACATGACAGCTCACAACCATCTATAACTCCACTTCCAAGGGATCCAGTGCCCACTCTGGCCTCCACAGACACCAGTCACATACGTGGTGCACATGCATGCATGCAGGAAAGCCCTCATGATATAAAGTAAATACATTTTTAAAATGCAGGATCAGTTGCCCTTGTTCTTAGTCTCCTTGTTCTTCTGGGCAGCAGCTGATCCCAGGGTAGGGGCTGGGCCTCTGGGATATAGTGTTGCACAGTTAATTAATTCCTTCAAAGTATTCAGCACCTCCTTCTCTGAAACAGGATCTTAGGCCACAGGCAGTAAAAAGACCAGAGTAGTTTGCTTTAGGTACAGACCGAACATGGACAACCAAGGGCCACATGCCACCCCATAAGCCAGGGGGTATGGGTGATTTGCCTGCAGAGGCCAGAAGAGGGCGTTGGATTTCCTAGAACTGGAGTTATAGACAGTTGTGAACTGAGTCACATGTGCGGTGGGAATTGAACCCAGGTCCCCTAGAAGAGCAAATAGTGTTCTTAACCATTGAACCATCTCTCCTGCCCTTTTATCTTCATTCTTTGAAAAAGATTGTTCAAGTATATGGTATTGATTGTCACTTTCTCTTCTTAGCCTAGAACACTCCATTCCCTAATTTTATAATGTGACAGACAGACTTTGCTATCATGTGGAAGAAATGCTGAATTTTAGGGGAAAGGAGTATGAGTCTAAATAGGTGAGGGTGGGGTTTTTTTTGTTTTGTTTTGCTTTGCTTTTGATACAGGGTCTCTATGAAGCCCTGGCTAGCCTAGAATTCACTAGGTAGCCCAGGCTGACCTCAATCTACCTGCCTCTGTCTCCCAAGTGCTAGAATTAAAGATTTGAGCCACCATGCCCAGCTAGATAGGTGTTTTAAATACTGTATAGAGTGATTGATTTCATAACCATGTTTTATGCACTGGATCAAACCTTGAGATCCACAGCACAGACAATTCTAGCCTTTGAAAAACTCAGCCAAGTGTAGTAGACAGATAAGTATGCAATTAACTTTAATAAAAGACTAAATGTTCTAAGCAGGCTTATTATTGTAAAAAGAATGTCGAGTGAAAAATAAAAAGTCCAGTCCATCTTGATCTCTATTCCTAGGCACCAGAGAAGACCACAGTTTATGTTGATTTTGTAGCCTGTTGGAAATACCATACTAGGGCTGAGAACCAAGTGTCATGAGGCCATAGAAAGAAAATGGACTGAACACGAAGTTTCTTTGAGGTTTTGTAGGTTTGAAATGGCATCTGAGCTGGGCTAAAGAAGGACAGGTATAGGGACGGCATGGGCAAAGGCATTGCAACAGAAAGCGCAAGCCCGACATGATGCCAGTGCACGCCTTTAATTCCAGTGCTCAGGAGGTAGAGGCAGCCCGATCTCTATGAGTTTGAGGCCAGCCTGGGCTACAGAGCGAATCACAGGTGAGCTAAGGTTATATAACGAGGTCCTCTATCTCTCAAAAGAGGGGAGCTGGAGAGATGGCTCAGAAGAGGTTAAGAGCACTGGCCTCTAGGACCTGTGTTCAACTCCTGGCACCTACATGGTAGCTCACAGTTGTCTGTATGTAACTCCAGTTACAGGAGATCTAAAACCCTCTCCTGCAGGCACCAGGTGTGTAAAAGCACAGACATATATCAGACAAAACATCTATAAACATAACATTTTTAAAAATTACCTGGTAGGACAGGGGTGCAACGTGGTGAGTGTACGTGGGGGAGTTGGAGATTGAGTTGAAGAGGTTGAACTGGGGTTATCTTTGGACAGTCTGTCTTAATATCATGCTAAAGAATTAGAACTTGCTGGATGACCTGGAACTAACTTTGTAGACCAAGCTGGACTCAGATTCACACAGATTTTCCTGCCTCTGCTTCCCAAAGGCTGAGATTAAAGGCATGTGCCACCTATCTGACTATTATTTTATTTTTAATTATGTGTGTTATGTGTGAAGTTGCATGTGGGTATGCACACATGAGCGTAGGTACCCAAGAAGGCCAGAGGTGTCAGATCCTCTGGAGTTGCACTTATGAACCACCCGATGTGGGTGCTGGCAATTGAATTTGAGTCCTCTAGAAGATATGAGGGTATACTCTCAACCACTGAGACCCAAATTGGTATTTTTTTGCTGGAAGCACGGAAGAGCCATTGAAGGCTATTCAGGAAAAGAATGGAGGATCAGATTTTCATTTTTGAAAACAGGATCCGAGGGACTCTGAGAAGCCTTTACCTGTGTTCTTGGGTATGTCTTACTTTCTGCTCAGCACCTCTTTTTTTTTTAACCTTCGTACTTAAGCCTGTATTAAAATAGCTTTAGTAGTCCCCTCCCTCTTCAAGAGAAAGGATTCAACAGGGACAGAGGGAGCAAGTGTAAGGCTGGTGCAGTGTAGCACAGCCCGCAAGTGGCAAAGGCTGGAGCTGAGAGAGTAGAGTGGCTATGAGGAAGAACTGTAACCTGGGACCACTAACTCAGGGAGAATGGAAGTCCATGGAAGTGCTTGACTGTTGACCGGCCTCCGCAGCACCCTCCCAGCTATGCTAAGGCTGCCGCCCAGTCAGATGTGCTCCACAAGGGCAGACTGGCTGTAATGGGAGCCCTGGGCCTGCAGAAACACTGGTGCTGCTGCTGCTGCTGCACTGGAGGAAAAAAGTTGTCTAATGCATTCCAGAGCCAAGGAGAAATGCCTTTTGGATTACCCGCAGTTGAGGCCTTTCTCCACAGCTCCACCTCCACGAGGGAAGATCTAGGAGGACAAGTGAGGAAGAGTGACGTCAGGAGAGAGAAGCCAGGCAGGGTTGCCTGGAGTTGGTCAGGGTCAGGAACAAGTGGTCCCAGCAGATAGGAAAGGCCAGGCCATGGGGTAGCAGGCTAAGGCCCCAGGGAAAGCAAGCCCTGAGAGAGCTGTTTCCCCAGGCTTGCCCTTTATGGAAGAGCTAGCCCATGGGGTGAGTGAGTACTCAAGGATGTTCAGCTAGAAGCTGGGGCAGGTATTGTGTTGTCCCAGCCTCATCCCAGAAACCTGTGCTTTCCTGGGAGGTAGCAGCGAGTCTCAGAAGTATGGGAGTGGGGGTCACTTGGTCCCCTGGCCTTCTGTGGTGCTTCTGGGGCCCCCACCCTTCCTCCTGAGCCTGCTTCCCTAACTCCATCTTTATCTCTCCAGACCCTGCAACTGGTTCCTCTTCACCGATGTCCTGAAGAGGCTGAAGCTTTCCTCAAGAATCTTTCAGGCCCGGTTCCCGCATCTTGAAATCACCACCCTGCCCAAGGCCGAGTTCTACCGGCAGGTGGCCTCAAGTCAGCTGCTGACCCCTGCTGAGAGGCCTGGGAGCTTGGAGGACAGATCTCCCCCAGGTTCTTCTGAGACTGTGGAGCTGGTGCAGTATGAGCCAGAGCTGCTGCGGCTCCTAGGGTCTGAGGTGGAATATCAGTCTTGGAGCAGTTGACAGAAACGGCCCCTCCCCCGTTCTTCTTTCTTCTCCTCCGAGTTCACCCTTCCCCCACCGCCTATGTCTCCCCCACCAAGCACCAGACTGCAGAATGAGGCAATAATACGGACCAACAAGAAGCCGCCTTATCAATGCCAGCATTAGTGACTGGATTTTTGTTTCGTTTTGTTTTTTGGGTTACAGTTAGTTCTCATCTCCCTGTTGTTGTTGTGGTTGGTGATGGGGGTGGAAAGTTGAACTCCACTTCTGAAGACAAGAGGTCTGGAGATGGTGGAAGGTGGCACCAGGGTCCCTTGGACTGGCTTCTATGCTTATGACCAAGACCAAACATGGACCTGGGTGGCTGTGGCCTGTCCTAAGGAGAAATGAGAAAAGCCCAAATCTCTCGAGTGCCCCTCCCTATCTCCCTGTTCTCTTCTGTCTTCCATAGTATTTATTTTATTAGTATTTAATTTGTATTGTTTCATTGGTTTCTGATAAGTCTGTATCACTGTGACGATTTGAGACAAGTTGTTGTATTGAGGGACTTTCTTTACCTCCTTTCCTTTTTCTTTCTGGGTAAGCTTTGGGGATGCTCCCTCCCTCTAAGAAAATTATTCCCAGGTAGTCTTTCCCCAGTTGGGGAGGGAGCAGGGTGAGGAAGGCTAGGGGGACATCATCATATGACTAAACATCCTGGCTGCTGCTGGCCCAGAGCTGGGGGGCTGGGGGCAAATCCCTGGCCTTTGGTGCTCCCCCACCCCCTGCCAGTTTTGCCCTACCCTGCCCTTTGTAGCAGCTCTACCATCTTGAGATGAGTGTGTACTGAGGAGAGGCTTCCTGAGTTACTCTAATAAAGGCAGGTTGAGAATGGGCCCGAGGGGTGAGGGTGCGTCCCTCACACTGCTCCGCTCAGAGTGCACAGTGTGAAGTTATCCTGGCATCTTTTGCCCTGTACCCATCCCCTCCTTGCCTCACCCTACCTACCCTGGGCTCCCTCCCCATCTTGAGATACTGAGCCTTTTCACCTCCCAGCCTTTGCCCTGCCATCCCTACCGCAGACGTCTGGCCCCCTTTCCCCGGCTCTCCTCCTTTGGAGTCCGCAAAGGGCCCTGGGACTGACTAGGCAAGGGCAGAGGCTAGTCTCTAGTCCGGCTCCACACCCACTTGGGGACTTGGAGCTGAGTGAGTGGCTCATGGGCCTCAGAAGCCTAAGTGTTAGATCTGTTATAGGAGAGTGGGGGGGGGGGAGCTGGGGTTGTTTCCATGGCCCCACCCCTCCACACCATCATCTTTCCCGCTCTTCTTATTTTTCTACCGATTGCTATTTTTCCGAACAATCCTTGTAGAGAGTATGTACCATCGAAAGGCAGGAGGGCCTTGCTGTGGTTGGCTCTGGATGGAGATGGTACAGTTTTATTGTACAGGTGCTAAACAACAAAAGAAGAAGAAAATGGAAAAAAAAGACAAAAAAGGAAAAAAAAAAAGCCAGTTTGGGGATGGGACAATCTGTTCTCTGGAGGCTCCTGACCCATTTAGGAGCATTGTTTCTTTTAACTGTGTGTGATTTTGTTCCCATGGGATTTTCTGGGCCCCCTTCTGTAGGACAGCCCCACCATCCTGCCCAATTGGTTTTGAACAATTGTTTTCCCTTTTTAACAACAACAAAGTTATATATATATATATATGTATATGTATATACGTATATATATGTATATATATATATATAAAGTTGAGGGGGTTTGGACTTCAAGTTTCTTTGTTGTGTTGGGATTTACGATCCTGTGTGGTTTATTTTGTTTTCTGTTGGCCTTTACTTTGTTTTGCATTTGGGTGTGTACTCTGGCTGCCCTTTATGTTTCGTTTTCAGCCACTGGCTGAGGAGTCAAAAACACTTGCATACTGAAAAACCTGTGTCAGGGCCTTTGTCTCTTGTCTTCACGCTTCTCCTCTTTGTGGCTTTTGGGGAGATAAGTGGTCCCTAGGGATACAGTGGGTGAAGGCAAGGCAAGATAGAGCTTTGGGTCATTAGGTCGGGGTGAGAATCTGGAAAGGAAGGATGGGCATGTCCCAGGGCCCCTGCCCACCTGAAGGTAAAATGGTCAACTTGGGGTTGCCTTCACCTGATGATGTGGGAAGAGCATTCCTTGTTTGCAACTGGAGTAACAGGAATAGGGGAGAGGCCTCCTATGGCTGCTGGGTGGTGGTGCGGTCCTCCCTAATCCAGTCGGAAATTATCTGCCCGCTGATTCCTCTTCATGCTGGGACTATCCACCTGGCTACACTGTCATTCCCCAGCCTGCCCTTACCCTTGCTAGCCTTCACTGCTGTACCAGTGCCTTACCTGCCCACCTGAGCAGTGCTGGCTCTCCACGATTCTAGTTTCCAATGACATAGCATAAACACAAGACACCTGTCCCTGGTTCTACAATTACTCCCACTTTTCGATAAACAGAAGTTAAAATGTGTCTTTGAGTGAGAGATTTTCTGAAGGTCTGGATCCTACAAACTTTTAAGCTCTGTGTCTTTGGGGCCTCTCACTGTAGCTTGAGTGGGCAGGCCACAGGAATGATGTATCTGGCTTCTTGGAGTCCAGTCATTGTCCAGGAGTAAACTTAAGTGCTCTCCTTACCCACACCTCAGAAACTTGCTTCTGCTTGAGTCTGCTCAGATACAGGAGCATCATCCTTTTTAGAGGCACAACACTAATCTGCCTCACTGCTGTTCCCCTCCCCACTTTCTGATCACAGGTCATCCCAAACACCCCATAGTGTTTCCCATTTCAGGTCCATCCTCTGTTTGAAACTTGCAATAAAAAGGCAAGCATACATGGTGGCACATGCCCATAATCCCAGCTTGAGGGAGTGGGGCATTGAGGCAGATGGATTGCTGTGAATTCTAGGTCAAGCCAGGGAGATATGGCAAGACCCTGTCCCAAAACAACAAGCAGGGTGTGGTAATGCATGCCTGTAATCCCACTTCTCTGAAAGACAGAGGCAGGAGGGTTTGAGGTCAGCTTGGGCTACACAGATGAGACCTTGTCTCAACAAAAAGGAACTTGAAGTTCAGAAGTCAGGCATGTCAGGAGGTTACAGAAGCCATGTATGTTGTGGTTTGACAGGATTCAGAGAGGCCCAAAATGCTGTGGGAGCTCAAAGGGCTGGACAAGGGCACCTGGATGATTGGAACACATGGCCTGGGAGAGATGACGAATGGTGTATACTTAGTATAAATAGTTATCAGGGGATGATGTTTGGATTGAGGGCGCAATCTGAGCAAAGGCTTGGAGAGGAGAATTTTTAAAAGAGTCAACAGCAGTTTCATATTTTCATGCTTATGGTTTTTTTTTTTTTACCCACACATTAACTGGAGACCATTGTCAGGTTATGAGAATCAAGGCTGGAAGCATGGACTGATACTAAAGCTAGTGGCCTTTTAAATCTGGAGTTAGACAGTTGTGAGCTGCCATGCGGGTACTGGGAATTAAACCGGTATCCTCTGGAAGAGCAGCCAGTGCTCTTAACTGTTGGGCCATCTCTCCAGCCCCAATTAAACTGGTGGCCTCTTAATTAAAAGTTCTTTGAGTGCTTTCCTGTGTGGAATAGGGAAGAGCTAATACCGCTCACTACTGTGCACCTTGCTTGAGAGCCTAATCTTTCCAGTAGGCGCTCAGTTTACCAAACTCTGGATAGATGAGACTTTATAAAGAACAAAATAAGAGTTTCGCTGAAGTCAGTTCCCCCTGTGCCAATGTCAGTTAGTATTGATCTTGCCAGGATGGTCCTCTTCTGGTGTTGAAAGCATCCCTATCAGCTTCTGGATTTTCATGCCTGGTCCCTAGATGATAGAGGTGATGGAGAGAGGTGAACTGGGCAGTACGTTGCCGCTTTCATAATCTGGTCTAATCAGGAAGTCTGTTGGGCATTTTATTGTGTCCGGTCTTGACGTGTTTTCAAAGAGTCAGGTATGCCCAAGGCATCCTGGACCACTATAAGGGAGTCACCAAATGTTCAGGCATGCTGGATTCAGAAGGAGGGCAGGCCTGGTTCTGTTTCCCCCCTAGAGGGATAGTTTCCACTATTAGGGCCCCCCCCACCACCACTGCAACGATGTGTCACTGGGTACATGATCCTCCCAGGCTCAGGGCCCCTTCTCCCGGAGCTTGGGTTCAAGCTGCAGACACATGCCTCGATCGTTTTCCAATTTCAAGAGAGAAAGTGGTGGTTCGTGATAGTGTCGCTAAAGGCAGGCCAAGGAGAGAGGAGCATTAGATCTAGGGCCTGTCGAGGGATTGGTGATGGCCCAGAGCTTGCTTTTGCTGTTCTAGGGAGAGTGCAGGGAGCCAGGGAGGCCAGCCGACTCTTGCTCACCTGCGAGAACGTGAGGCTGGGGGCGGGGCCAGGGAGCGGTTGGCCAATGAGGAGGAGACATTTCGTGGACAGCTGAACTCTCCTTGGGAAGGAAAGAGGACCGAGGGTAAAGTTCGAAGCTCCAGAGCTAGGGTGGTTGTCGGCGGGAACCAAAACCTCCCAGGGAGTCAGAGAACATGGTCAAGGGACAGGAAGACGCCCGCTTAGCCCGATCCTCTGGGAGCGGTGGGCCACGCCCTGGCCGCCCCTCCCTCCCCGGGCTCCGCCTGGCTGGCCCACCACCGCCGGCTCCACAGCGCCACCTGCTGGATATTGGCTTCTAAATCCGGCGCACGGGGCACAGGCGAGAGGAGGCTGCTGAGGCTGGGAGCCCAAAGTTGGCTCACCCTGGGACCAGCGACTCCAAAGCCCTAGGCAACTGCCTTTCTGAGTACAGTCAGCAAGCTTGTGACCATCAGAAAAACTTGTTTGTCTCCGCCCGAGGAGGGGGGGGTGACATTTCTACCTCAGTTCCACCCAGGGATGAGGAAATAGTGCTGATGCAGTCTCTGGAAGGGAGACAGTGGCAGTTGTTTGGGAGTCGCCTGTCAGCAAAGCATAGTCGAAAGCAACTCTGAGCTCCTGGTGAACCCAACGGTAAATAAACATATGGGTAAAAGGAGTAGCTGCCTGAAATGTTGCGTGATGGGTCAAAATGCTGTAGTAGGGGCCGCGGATGTAGCTCAGTTGGTAGAGTGTTTGTCCAGCATACAGGAAGCTCTGGGTTCCATCTTCAGCAGCAAATAAACGGTTTTGGCAACGAATGTATGTAATCTCAGAACGGGGTCACATAGTCAGCTTGGGCTCCATGAGACCCCCCCCCTCCCCCCAATGACATCAAAACAAAACATTGTGGTAGGATTGGCCTACCTGTCCTCTTCCTGCTGTTATGCAGAAGGTTGCACAATTGGAATCTGGACTCATTCATCTTTTCAATAAACATTTATTGAGCACCTACTGTGTGTCAGGCACTGTGGCTAGGTGCTGGGGATACATCATTGACTAGCACACAGCCCCTGTCCTGGAGGAGCTCACAGTCTATTGGAGGGGAAACGTACATAAACACAATTAAGGAACTACATACAATGTGCTACAGTAAGAGGTATATACAAAGTGCTGTGGGAGCCAGGGGGAGGGAAACACAGCGGCTGGGAGGTGTAGATCTTCACTTGACTCCTGACTCCATTAGGCCATCACAAAAGCCGGGCTATTTCTGCCACCTGACTCTGCTTAAAGTAAATCTTTCTCCTGAGGTTCTCCTCTAGTCTCTTCCAGAACTCTTGTCAGCAAGGGCTAGTTACCTGGGTAGCTAGTTTAACACTTTGTGTAGAAAAGAAACCAGACAGGGAGGTGTCTTTAGGATCAGAGGATGTTCAAAGTAATATAAATCTTGGGTGTTAAGATAGGGGACGGGGTGTACCGTGGGGGCACTGAGCCAGGAATAGCAGGCCCAGGGCAGTGAAGCACCCGGGGTAACTGTCTGAGGAGAGAGGAGGACAGGAGTCACCTACCTCTAGGTCCCCATCTCTCATCAGATCAATCAGTAACTAGTCATTGATGCTCATCTGCTATGTAGTCTGCCCCATTTTGTGGTGACACAGTGATGCCTATCCCTCATGAGCACACACACACATACACACATACACACACACACACACACACACACACACACACACACACACACACACACACACGACTAAATAGGTCCGGATCTAAACTTAAGGTCTATGTAACAGTTTGTGATTATGATAGAGATGTCACAGGCTGTTTATAATCGCCTGCCCATCAAGTGGCAGTTACAAGTTTAAGAATTAAACTTAAAAACTGGCTGCTTCTACCGAATTCAGTCTTGAGACACAATTTTTAGTTGTTAGTGAGGAGAGAAAACATTTTGGTTGAACAGAACCCAGGAAAGAAAAACGATAGGTGGGAATTTATGGCAGTAATAAATTCAAAGACCATGGAATCCTTTTGGAGCAGTACCTTGGAGTGGGGTGGGGAATATTACACAGGACCACCAGCTTTGAGCTTTGTTTCCTGGTGAGGCTGACACCAAATTTCAGATCTTTCTAGAATTACTGCCCATAGCTCTCCAAATGCTCCCCAATTCCTGCAGGACCCCTTGGGCCATGTCATGACTAAGAAACTAAAGGGTTAATGCTAGGCCTCTAGAATAGCCTGGAGGGTATTTGAAATATTGGCCCTACCTGCGGGCCAGGACTCACTGAAGGCCTTTTAGCAGAGAAGGACAGCATAACTGGCCTGCGAGATGAGAAGTCACATTGGACAGGGTGCTGAGCAGCATGAGCTAGGCTGCATGCTCTGGGAATGAAGGCAGGCTGGATGTCAGGAGATGAGGAGAGCGACAGGGCCACGTGCAGGTAGCCACCAGACATCTCAGAGATCTCAAGTCTAGGTCAGGAAGCAGCTCACTAGAGCTGTGAGCCACGGACTTAGAAAAGTAGGCTCTGGATTGCAAACTCATTTCAAAGACCTGGCCCATGACAATGGTGGGATCCTTGGAGAACACCCACATATAAAGAGATGATGAGGAGCCCACACAGAAACAGAAAGTACAATAGGTGGATGCACGGCAAGTGTGGGCTAACAAGGACTGAGAACCATGGAGAAGATGATTGTACTATAAAAAGTGTTGATGGCCCTAAGATAATTTCCTTGAAGTTAGGAAGTATATACAGATATTACATTCCAGGTTGCTGCAGGACCACCCCAACTCACACTGTGCCTTTGTGCTCATTAAAACTGGCTGAGCTGGGGGTGTAGCACAATTTATAAGCATGCTTGTCTAGCCTGCACAAAGCCCTGGGCTTGATCCACAGAAGCACACGAACTGGGCATGGTGGTACGCACCTGCAATTCTAGCATCACAAGGTGGAAGCAAGATAACCAGAATTTCAAGGTCATCTTCACCTACATAGCAAGTTCGAAGCCAACACGACTATAGGAGATACTGTCTCAAAAAACTAAAACCCAAATACAACAACAGCAACAATAACAGCAACAACAATGCTGAACTCTTCTCAAGATGCTTATTTCCAACAATCAAGAGATTGCCATCATAAGCTGACTTTATTAGCACAGACACTTCAGTGCCAATTGCTGGGAATGTAGCAAATGCACCTGCATAACCACAGATGGTTCCTTCCCCCAGGGAAGGAGACAGAACAGTAGAGGAGAATGATGACCAGCCAGGGAGGTAGTTAGGTCAAGTGGGTGCTTTGGCACAGAGGACATAGCAAAGGTCCTGGAGCACTGGTTCACATTAACCAAATTCACCAGAGGCTAGAGTTGCTTCTGGGCCCGACATCTCTAAGCATTGCCCCTAAACCTGGTAGGAGAGAGGCAAGCAGATTCAAGGAAGGGAGACGGAGGCCCTCAGCTGAGAGGCTGACTTAAGAGAGATTAGGAGAACCCTCTGCAGATGCAGAATAGAAGCAAAGAGTCGAGTAGTGCCGATGGGAGCTGTGGGAACTTAGGCGTGCTGCTCTGTCTTCTTGGTGAAGAAAGAACTGGGTTAGGTGGGACAGCCGGGGATGAAAAGCAACGGTCCACCTGAAGTCTTTCACAGCCACTGGGAGAGGGAGAGGGTGGGGTAGAGAGCAGAACTGTGTGGCTGGAGATGGAGTGCCACCCCACTAGCCTCAGCAACTCGTGCCAGGTGGAACATCTCAGGGCAAACGGAATGAGGAGGGAACCTGAGATAGGGATTGAAGAGCACTGTGCCAAGCAAAGCTATTGTCAAGCACAGGGCCAACCTTCCACAAGCAGCCAAGAGCCCTGGCCACAAGCATTCAGTCCATTCAGGTCTGGCTGGGGGTTTATCATTGGGGCGAACTATAGGTAAGTACTTTGCTCCACAACCTTCAGGGAAGTACTCCAGGTTCCAGCCTGATGGCAATGTGACTATGGCAAGCAATTGCTCCCACGGCTAGGTGTGCTCCTTTCCCTCCGCTATGCTGTTAACACACGTGACCTCTTGTTCTTAGCAATGTCTTCTTGGCATGTGCACCCAGTGAAGCTCTCCTACCTAGACCTGTTCCATCTCCGTGACATCTCTCTAGACTGGGGGCATCCAACTGCCACTTTCTATTCTCAGAATGGCATTGTGGCTAGCAGGGGTGTGTGTGTGTGGAGAAAGAGGGGGGGGCGCTTTCTCTTAAAACTGCCTCATGTCTGTGGCTGACCTAAGAATGGACGGACACATGCACACATACAAGCACACGCACACACACTTACTTGAAGAAAAGACCTGACATCGACATCCCATCCTCCTCAAAGAAATGAAGACACAGATCCACAAGTGCACACAAATGCGTACAAAGATATTCACATATGGGATGGTAAGTTCCCTGCGTAGGGAATAGAGATAACGAAGTATGACCAGGCTTAACTCTTCCCATGCGGCCTCTGACCAGCTCTGGCCACACGCTGTTTCCTGGCTTGGGGCTTTCCCTCCATCACCAAGTTAGCCCATTATCCTTCCAAGAGTATATCTATTCCCTAGTGCTCTTGAAGGCCATGGTCTGATGCCAGGGATGCTTGAGCTGGGCATAGTCTGATCATAACGATGTCAAAACAGGCCTGGGGACTTGGTATCAAATGTATCCCACCTCATTAGATGGAAGGGCAGGTATTTATTTAAGTCCACATGAAAACGCTTCACAATTTTGCCGGGTAGGTCATACTTTTGATCCCTTTGTTTATATGTCATGAGGCTCCATCTTAATGAGGGAAGTGGGGTTGAATGGGGAGAAAGGGGCTGGGGTGGGAGATCTGGTCAGCAGGCTCCCAGATGTGCTCACACTAGGCTCAGCTACAAGCAGGGACCCCGAGCCCGATGAGAGCTCCAGTTCAGCCACTGGGGTTAGCCCAACAGTGGGGCGGCTGGGGGGAGAGAACGTCTGGTTCCCCACAAGGCTCAGGTTGTGGGAAGCCCTTGAAAGCACCTGACCCTGAAGTGGCTGAAGATGGGCCTGATCTCTCAGGAGCTCTCTCAGGGTCTCCTCAGGAACCAACAGCCCCTCCACGGGGGGCCCAGTCACCACACCCTGCACATATGAGGGGGACCTCAAGGGCCCCTCCTTTACCCCAGGCACTGATGTGCCACCAGAAGTCCTAATAAAGGCAGCAATGACAGTCCCAGGGGGCTGAGAGCTAGGCCCTGCTGACCCAGCACCTATGACCTGGGAAGGTACTGGGTTGCTCGGATGGTTAGCCCCAGCCAAAAGTTGAGGGAGGCCACTGAGGATCAATGGGGCCCCTTGGGTTGCCACCTGGTTCTCCTGGAAACTGGTGTTCAGGGGGAAGGAGGCCTGCAAAGTGAAGGTGTCCTTGAACGTTGACACCTGTGGAACACTCTGGAGAACCAGTTGAGTAGGAGCAGTAGTACTGGCGGGAGGCCCATTGGTCAGCACCGTAGTCAGCGGGATGGTCTGCAGGGTGACGGTGGAGCCCGGTCCCACAGGGGCCACTCCCAGGTGGATGTTACTGGGCACTGAAGAAGTACTGAGAAGAAACAGAAAACAGAGCTGGTTAAGGCCGGAAGCACCCTAACTGGCTAGGAATGAGGGCACCAGAGGAATGGAGCTATGCATATGCTGTGCCTTTATTACCCTAGCTAATATTTATTAATGTGTATAGGTCAGAGATTGTTCTAGAAGACTGACACTGTCTAAACTTCAAAACCACCCATGAACTGAATAAGCATCACCTAACTGTACAGTCTGAGGAAACGGAGGTACACAGTTCACAGCCCAGAGCTAGTAAAGACTGGAGCAAGGACTTGGCATGCAAGCCTTGTGAAACCTAGAGCTCACGTTCCTCCACATTCTACTCGACTGCTTCCCCTCCTCTAAAGACTGTCCCCATGACCCAAACCAATGTAGCAGGAGGTGCAGACATGGCCCCAAATCCAATCTCTCCAGAGAGAACTGTAGGTCCCTTAGCATCAGAGAGAGTGAGTGCTTGCCAAGAGGCATGGAAGGCAGTGTTACGTCTGCAACACACGTAATCGGTTGTGAAGTGCGAGACTTAGTGGCATGGGTCCAGATGGAGAAGCCCCAGATGGCTTCTGAGGACACACTCCGGTGTCACAAGAACAGCCATATATATCTTCCCCAAGTGAAGTGCTGGCGTTGGATTACCCTGGCATGAGATCTCAGGCAAGTCATGTTTCTCTCTCTTGCTCGCTAAAGATTTATTTTTTAATTGCATTTTTATGGTTAAAAAATTACTTCGTTAATTTTTACTTTTATATGTGTGTGTGTGTGTGTGTGTGTGTGTGTGTGTGTGTGTGTGTGTGTGTGTGCAGTGAGACCAAAAGAGCGTGCCAGGTCCTCTGGAGCTGGAGTTACAGGTGGTTGTGAGCTACCCAATCTACATGCTGGGAACCAAACCTGGGCCCTCTGCAAGAGCAGTTCACACTCTTAACCACTGAGTCATCTCTCCAGCCCCATCACTCCTCTCTTGAACAGGACGTGCTCTGCTTGCATCTCAGCAGGTTCTGTTAAGATCCCACAAAACTGGAAACACAGCCGAGCTTCACAGGAAGGTGACAACTGGCCCCCTCCACACAGCATGAGGCACTAAAGAAGACTCCGATTACTCTGGTGCCCTTACCTCACAGTTTTGGTGAGCTTGGTCTGGCTCTGTAGTGGAGAGATAAGCATGGTGGAGGTCGTGGGAACCTCCTCGTCCACAGACAGCCCTAACTCCAGGTTTGCGGACGGCTGGAGACCAGTGTGGTGAACCTTTGGCTTCTCCCAGGAAGGGCTATCCTTGTCCTGGGAGGAGGCTCTGGTTCCAACCCTGGAGCTGGCTCTCCGGATGGTGCTGGTGGAGGGCGTGGACGAAGTGGAGGCCTGGGGAGGGGCTTCCGGTGTTTCAGCGCTCTCCTCCTCATCCTCGATCACCACCAAGTCCTTAGGCATCTCCTTAAACTGGTAGACCAGCCTCTGCCCTTCCACTTTGGCCAGGATTCCTCTTTGGTAGTAATATCTGGAAGGACCAACAGGGGATTGCTGGCTTCAGCAGAGTTGAAGAAGGAGGCCCTGTCTCTCCATCCACCCCACACGCTAGTCTCTAGGGCAGGGCAAGCACGGGACTGAGGTGGGCTGGGGAGCAGCAGTCCAGGGGTGGGCTGGGAGGAATGGCCAACTCTTAGACACAAAGAGCTTTGTAGGACATTTGAAGTTTTTACAGTCTAACAGATGTACAAAAAGGGGTCTTCAATGCCAACCCCCACACTGCTTTGCGGCTGAGGACAGTGGCTGAGTGAATGGAAATGAGCGAAGGATGGACCGTGGAGATTCAACAATTCAACAATGGCCTGAGAACCCATCTGGGACAACTCAAGGCCATCTCTGGCTTCTGCAATGTGAGGGGATTGGGTGTGTGTGGAGCTAAAGCACCCTTTCAACACAGACATGCAAGAGGAGTCTTGAAGAAGAAAAAGGGAGTGTTGATCCACATCCTAGAAGGGACTGGTCAGGCCTTCCTTCAAATGGGAGAGCCTCCTTGGGCACAGGAAATCTTGGTAATCCCTTGGGGGGGGGGCAGGAATCCTATGTCTCCACAACTCCTACCTTAGAGCCCGGCCCATGGTCTCATAGTTCATGTCAGGCTTGTTTTTCTGCTTGCCCCACAGCTTGGACACAGCCTTGGAATCCACCAACTTGAAGATGCCTTTCTCTCGCTGGGTCCACTTGATGTACTTGGGGCAGGTGTTTCTGTCTTGCAGAAGAGCCAGGAGGAACTCCCACAGATAAATGGTGCTGCCTGCACAGGGGGAGACAGTGAGGGGCAGCTCAGGTCTGAAATTAAGGGGCACCCTACCCATCTCATCTGAGCTCCAGCTCTACCTTTGCCATCCTTGGATTTCTTCCGTATGGGCATGCTGGGGTCAGTGACAGGTGAGGTACTTCGGCTGTTCTTTGTCTTCCGGCCTGTGAGGAGAAAGTGGGTAAGCAGAAAGCTGAGGTCCAAGTTAGCTGGGCAAGCTGCATATGACAGGACCAACCACCATGGGCGAGCTAGGTCACTAAGGCAGGAGGTCCATCCAATCCTCCAGATCCACAGCCACCAGGTATCTGCCCCATCCATTTCAGTCTCTAAAGTTAACTCCACATCAAGGCTACCACACAGGGAGATGCAAGGTCTGCACAATGGGTGCCTTTAGAAGAACAGCTAGGCCAGAAATTCCTGACCTAACTTTTGGGATGGGAGACAGCCTTAAGGTGTCTGTGTGGTGCAGGTCAGTGTAGTACAGAGATAGGAGTAGGCATTCTGACGCAGTATCAAGCAGCCCTCCCCTAAGTAAATCAATAACACACGAGCTTGGGAAAGCCCAAAGTCCTTGCATCGATGGCCTGTTTCATAAGTGCAATAGAATCTAGATAAGCATACAGCATGACTCATTTTTATGTGAAGGCCCCCAAAGTCCAGGAACTAGCCAGGAGTCTAGGCCTGGTGTCCCAACACCCAACCTAGGAGCCAACCAACCGAGACTATTGGCATTGCTAGAGGAGTTTATGAATGTGCTGAACAGACAGGAGAAGAATGAGAAAGGCCAGGCTTTGGGATGGACCCCTAATGAAGCCAAGACTTACAGAACAGTGACCTTTAGTTCATCCCTGCTAGACCAAAGAGATATATCATCCTATATTAATACCCCTGTGAGCCTCAAGGCACTCAGTCCTTGGGCCTCCCAGTCCTCCAAGGCTTTCCCTACCAAAGACGAGTATAGACTCTCCCACGCCCTTACTTCTCTTCCTTGACTTCCCCGTCTTCTTAGGACTTTCCTCTCTGGAGACCCTCTCCTCCAGAGACTGCTCCTTCTGGTCATCAACATCGCTTGTCTTCTTCGGCTCTTCAGGTTCCGAGGCAGAAAACAGGAGGTTGGGCAGACTGATGGCCTGCGCAGAGTCTGAGTCTTGAAGTATTTCAGGTGTGCTGACTGCAAGAAGAAAGGGCCGTGGTGGGCAGAGCCAAGGGCAAAGAGAGCCTTCATCTTCCTTCTCTGGTGCTGTGGCTCCAGAGGAAAATGCTCGGCATGGAGGATGATGGGGGTGCCATTCTCCATAGCCCCAGCCATAGGACACACCTAAAGCTGCCTCGGGGGTCTCACCCCATGAAGGGGTGGAACACCTGCGGAGCTGTAGACATCGATCTGCCCCAATCACCACGGCTACATTTATCGCTCACTACCAGTAGTGGGGAAGGGAAGGTCCAGGCTGCATTCGGAGAAAGGACTTAAAGGATTTAGTCATCCACTCATCTGACAACCCAAAAGGACTTCAGAAAGCATTAAGCCCAATTCCTCTGCTTTCCTGATTGGGAAACTGAGAAACGGCAAGTCATGTGCCGTGGTCACACAGCAATAGGGGTACATGTTGGCACTCAGTATCTGTTGAGTCCTGGCTGAATATTAGTGAGAGGCAAGGGGAGAAATTTTCTTTAGCCTCAGAGATTATTTTTGTCCTCAATTATGTCATAGTACCCCCTTGGGCAAGGGCAATTGAGTTGGGGGACTCTTTGGAAGCATTTGAGTACCTTTTGGAGAAGGAACTAAGAGGCGCGCTTCCTGGGGGAGGGGGCGGTCTTATAAGGAGCTAGAGGCCACAGAGGATCAACAGGTATCTGCATCCTCTTAGAATCTGGCCTTCAAGAACAGGCAGCAGGGGCTGAGAGGCAGTTCTATGGGTAAGGCACTTGCTGCCAAGTCTTATGATCTGAGTTTGATCCCCAGGACCCGCACGATGGGAGGAGAGAATTTGTCCTCTGACCTCCACACTCACGTCATGGCATATGCATATGCCCCTACACAAAATACAATTTAAAATTTAATAAATGGGGTTGGGGATTTAGCTCAGTGGGAGAGCGCTTGCCTAGCAAGCGCCAGGCCCTGGGTTCAGTCCTCAGCTTCGAAAAAAAAAGAAAAAAGAAAAAAATTAATAAAAATATTTCAAAGGATTATTCATTCTCTTTTCTCAGATGTAGAGTTCTTTAGAGATGGCAAAGACAGCTGCTCAACAATGTGAAACCACTTATCATTGCTGAGGTGGACCCTTCAAGATGACTAAGGTGGTAACAATTTGTTGTATGTATATTTGTCAAAAAACTGGTGAAATAACACCAACATTTTCCTTGCCGTCTTGCCCTTGTCTCCGGTGCCTTGCTGACCCTCTCCTGTCAGCCCGGGCCTGAGTTTCTTCCCACATGTACTGATGGATGGGAATCCCTAGACCTGATGTGCATGTGCCTGAAAACCGAATGTGAAGATGTAAAGAGGACTGTTGGTCACCTTGAAGTCGGGTACTTTGACTTCACACTTACAGATCTGCTTCTCATCCAGGACGTCGTTGGGAGATTCCACATTGAACAGGACTTCAGTAGATGACACAGTTTGTGAGGTGGACACATTGTCATCTGGTTCCGGGTTCCAAGGGGTGAGGGTAGAAAGGAGAGTTCTGTTAGGCTTCAGAACAGTTATAATGAGGGCCGACCCGAGGATGGACTCTATGGAACAGCTGGACAGACACCAGATTCCCTCCCACCCAATTCCCCTCCCCAACCTGGGTTCCATTCTTTGTGCCACCACACCTGATGAATTTATGAATGGATTGAGATGGTTCCCCCCTCTTTTATGGGAAGTCTTGCCCATTATGTGGGGTTACTAGCAGCCACAGTGGGCTGCTGTTCCCTGAAGGCAGAATTCCTTTCTCCACCATACACCTTCCCCGACCAGAAAGGAACAGACCTGCCAGCAAAATACCGCCTTCTAGGATCTGATCCTGTGTCATGCACAAGGTCCTGTCCCTTATGATGCCATTGTGGACGTCATCCAGATCCAGTCCCGAGTACAGATGCAGTAATTCAGGATAGGGGACCTGCTCCACGATCACAGCTGGGAACACTGAAGGGTCTTCCAGCTGTGGAGAAGAAAGAGATCCAGGTCAAGGCTCATCCACTTCTTCCAAGAAGCCCACCCTATCAGATGCCAAGGCCAACCTCATTAGGTGTTTGTTTTTAAATTACATCTTTATTTTATTCTTTTTAGAGGTGGGGCATACCACAGCATGTGTGTGGTGGTGGTCAGAGGACATCTTGCTGGAGTTGGTTCTCTTCTTCCATCATATGGGTCATTAGGCTTTGCAGCAGGCACCTTTAATTTCTAAGCCATATTGCCAGCCCCCTAGGTGATGCTCTAAGTGGGATCTTGATGAATAGAGATGGCTTAACTCTACGGGACATTCACTCAGCCAAGTATTTTGTGTATGTGCAGTACTGGGGATGGAACTCAAGGCCTTGTACATGCTAAAGATGTACTTTACCAGTGATCCCGGGCAAACATTTTTTGATTTGTTGGGTTAGACCATGGTCTGAGGTTAGAGCTGAGTCTATGAGAAGAGTCACTAGTGGTGAGGGATTGATTGATGGCAAGTACTCTGAAGCTGCATGTGACTAGTGGTCCTATATTGCACTCCACAAATATAGAACATTTCTAGCATCCCATAAAATTGGATTGGATTGCACTGATCTTGAGCCAGATTGCCTGGATTTTAAACCGTCTGTTATTTCCTAGTACTATGACCCTAGGAAAGTTCCCTAACCGTTCTGTGTGTCAGTTGCCTTATTCATAAAACCGAGTTACCCGTATTATTGATCCCATAGATTGTTTAACCAGATCAGTAAACATAATGCATTCACAACAGGTCCTGGCATACAATAAGTTATCATTAGGTAGCTGGAGCCTCTAGGAAACAAATGTTTTGGTTCTTTGAAAAATGTCAGTGTTTTACCTACATGTATCTATGTGCACCATGTGAGTGTCTGGTACTCACAGAGTCAGAAGAGGGCTGTTTGGAACTGGGGTTACAGCAGTTGTGACCTGGCAGATGTGGATGCTGGGAACCTCACTTGGGTCTTCTGTAAGAGCAACAAGTGCTCTTAACTGCTGAACCATCTCTCCAGCCCCATGTTTTGTTTCTTAACCTAAGTACATTCATGTTCCTTTCTAGTCTGTCAGTCAGTCTGTCTGTCTGTCTATCTATCTATCATCTATCTATCTATGACTTATGAGTTCTCTTATATTTCTGACATTTAACAGCAAAGATTGTTTTCTGTGGAGTGAAAGGTAGATGAAAATGGAAAGGTATGGAGTGGAGACTGTCCCGTGGGGAAGCTAAGAAGCTGACATTCTAAAGGGAAGATTTGCTTAGGGGTTATATCAGAGAGGTGTGAAAAATGAAGGACAGGGGAAAGATGATAGAGGGAAGAAAGGAGGCAGGAGGAATAGAAGGAAGCAGAAAGCGAGGAAGAAAGAGAGAGGTGATTAATTTTTTGAGGTAAGTGAGAACAGATAATATGAAAGGGTAGGAGTTACCCAGGCAAGGAAAAGGGATGCTTCTTTTTCCTAGGCCAATGGGACAGAAATAGTAACAGAGGATGTTAGAGACAAATGGGAGAAGTTAGGGCAATTGAGGGCAGCCTCGGCTTTGAGTGTGTCTTGACTGGACCAGAGGCTATCCAATGCTGAGGGTAGGCTGTCCAGCGCTGAGGGTAGAGGGATGCTTGGAGTATAAAGAACAAGAATAGCTTTTGAGAGGACTGGAAACAAGTGACGATTATAAATAGCACTGGGAATCCAGGTAAGGTTAAACTTTTCTCCCCTTCTTATCTGATGCCTTCCTTGAGAAGGCATACCCCAGAACAGACAGACAACCAAGCTGAGTTATTTTTGTTCAAGAACCAACAGGTCAGAAAGTGCAATGTGCTCAAGGCCCACTAGAGGGCAGCCTTTGTTAAGACCAGTAAGAGCGTTTTCTACCCGCCCATAGATAGAGCATCGGACGCCCTCAGAGCTCTGGAAATATTCAGCTGGATCTTCTCTTGGACAAGATTTAGGATGTAGCAGCCAAATAGGGCAGGGGAAAGACTTGGGTAGGTGACACTGTGTCCCAACTGAGATTAAAACCCAGCATTGTTGATTTCGACTCTCCCTATTCTTGTTCCATGCCTGGCTGCCTCATCTTTCTCCTTGTGAAAGAGCTGAGTGGAAGGCTGCAGACCATCTAGCAGCACAGAAAACGCACCCTCCTAGCTTCGGGGCAACACAAGGGGTAGAGCAGTGGGCACCAGAGTACCCGGATCCTATTCCCACTTCTGCCGTAGCCTGAATCCTCAGGCTGAGAAGACATTTATGGGTGAGCCTACCAACTCTCTAGAGCCATGAATTGAAGATGCTAAGACTCCCATTCCACGTTGTAAGTCCAGCTGGCAGTGCCCTGTTTGCTATGTAGTTGTCCCAGCAGTTTTCTCCCTGTGACCCTGGGGCTGAAGGGAAGTAGCAGACACCCTACATGATGTTCAGTAGGATGTAAGTGTCCGCTTAGTCCCATTTGCCCATGGACTCACAGCTCAGCCGGTTGGCCTAATAATTACTTGGCCAGCAGGGTGACTGCATGTGCTGTAATGGTACGTAGCCAACCAACTCCCTGAGTGACCATCCAATGACACCTAGAAGTAGCTGGTGCACGGGCTGGCTAGCAAGCAGGTCCAGTGCTCTAACATAGCAGGTGCCTAATTGGTATTTGCTGACTAGTTCGCTGTCAGTCCCCCTGGACGCACAGGCTGGCTGTTGGTGTGTCTATGTCCCCCTGGCTGCTCATATTGGCTGACTGTGTTTTATTCCCACAGGCCATACCTGGTGGATGTCATCCATCCCGTTGCTTGCGAACTCAAACACCAAATCACTGGGCTGCAGGGCAATAGCCATACTGGCTTGTGCCAGAGCTGACAGTGACCGTCCCCCGGCTCCCTGGAGCTGCGGTGCTTTCTCGACGAAGAGATGTTATTCAGGTACCTTCGGATCAATCTAGTGCCTTCTCTGAGCCTCCGTGGAGGATATTCAGAGTTGGAGCGGGTGTGGCCTAGGCCAAGCTCAAGACTGCATGCTGGGCTAAGCCAACCACGAGAACAGCCTAAGGAGAAGGGAGACATGGAGACAGTGAGTAAGTCAACTTGCCTGAGCTCTGTGGCCGGATCAGCTGGTGAACTGGAGAGGATCTGCTGTGCCCAGACAGACTTCCAGCAGAGCGACAGCCGAAAGGGACCTGGCCTGGCACAAGGCAGTAGCAGGAAAAACCTCCCTAACTACCCTGGCTGGGGACAGACTCATGTAGGTGTGGGTGTGAGAGGAGCCAGAGTGCTCATGGGCTCAGTTTACCTTAGAAGTGAGGCCCAGCTGGCTCAGAGGAGCAGTCTGTAGAGGAAGCAATGTCTCCCTGGCGGGGGAGGGGAGGGGTGTCACGGCTGGTCATATGCCTTGCATGCTTATTAGCAACCCCACCCCCACTGTCCACCACAGGGTGGCCTCCCTCTGGTGCTGCATGTGGCTTTGTGCTCGTGGCTTAGCTTTGCTTTCAGTTTCAAGACTGAACTGTCACCCTGCCTGGGAACTTGTGAGGAGAACCCCGGCTGGGGGGAGGGGCCAGCAGAACCTTCCTCATCCTCTAGGGCTGGCCCAGCCCCCATATTCCAGGAACCCTCAGTCAGCTGAAGTCTCTCCCCAGTGCCTCGTAAGCTAGCAAGGCCTCGCAGCTGTCTGTCGCTTCCACTGCCTCTACTCCTCCACTGCCAGAGCCCCAGGGTGCTTCTTGCATGGTCACACCCATGGCCAACTCCCAGAGACCTGATCTCCACAGACTCTCTGTCCGTCCGCCCGACAGCCTGCTCTGCTCTGCTCTCCCACCGGGAACACACTGGCCTTTGCACTTATCCAGGTACCAGGTTTTTCGCCCTTTGGGGTCCTTTCAGTGTGTGATGTGTTTTCAATGTGTGGATAACTCCAAGCAGGCCGATTCAACCGCCACCGGAGCCAGGAGAACACAGGCTACCCACAAGAGCACCATCCCAACTCCTTGCCACTCTGTTAGTAGAGTCAGGGTGACAAATCCTTATCCTGGCTGGGAAATAAATGAGGAACAGATGGGGGGGGCAACGAGGGGTGGCACAAGTGACCTCTCCGATGACCGCTCTCCTCCACAGGAGACACCCAAGCCTCTCCCACTTCCTTTCCGTTAGCCCACAGGGCTAGCCCCGCCCAGTCTCCGCCCCCACACCTTTCCACCCACTCCATCAAACAGCCTGGAGAAGTAGCTCAGCTCAGCTTTACCCATCAGAGTTGAATTTCCCTTTGGATGGAAGAGAGAAATCTGTTAGGTCCATCCTCAGTTGGACCGTAAGGGTGGGAGGGTGGTGGTGGTGGTGGTAATAGCCTTGTTCTGGTTCCATGATTCCACCTTGCCCCACCCAAACCTGCGTGGGACCCTATCCCTCAGTGGCCCGCAAGACCTAGCAGTACCATCTGTGCCTGGCTCCCCTAGCCTGAGTGCCCTCAAGGCCAGCATTCCGATGCTCCTGCCCTCCCACAGGCCAGTCTGTCTGCCCTTAGGAAACATTCTCATAGTAATCCAATGAAAGACGCTCACTTTCATCTAAACCCACTTTGTCTCCGCATGAAACTTCTGCCTCTGCTCCCGCCCCAGGTCATTCACAGGGGCCCTTCTTTTTGGGTTTGTTTGTCTTCTTGTTTTCTCTTCAGACACCAGCGTTTCATTTTCAAAAGTTCTGCTGGCGCTATTTGCTTAGGAAACCTCGATGCATTTTCCTTACCTCCCCTATTAGGCACTGGCTTGTGCTCGGTTTATGGAATGAACACAAGAAAAAAGGAGGAGTAGTGGGCGTGGTACCCCATGCCCGTAATCCCAATATTTGAGAGGCTGGGGTGGATAGATCACGGTGGTCCAAGGCTAGCTTGGACTATAAAAACCAGGTTTGGGGAGATAGCCCAATCTTTAAAGTACTTTCCATGAAAGCATTGAGCACCCGAGCTCAATGAAAAAAAGCCAAGTACAATGGAGCATGCTTATAATCCCAGGGCTCCGGTAGTGTGACAGGCAGATTTCTGGGACCTGCTGGCAAGCTAGCCTATTCTGTGAGCCCTAGGGTAATGAGAGACCCCCCTCATTACCAACACCAAGGAGGACAATTCCTGAGAGGTTGACCTCTGGGCTTCCACAGGCATGATATACACACATGTGGGTTAGCATCAGTACATACGTGCACCCACATGAACACACTGCCCCCCCCACATACACATGAAACCAAGCCAAGCAAAATAAATAAATAAAAAGAAGGAACAAAAGAAAAAACAAAAGAGTGAATGAATGGTACTGGCCTATGAGCATCTACTGTGTATTTTTGGAGCTGTATATAGCTAAATGTACACTAACTGCGGTTGAGAAATGTGCAAGCTCAGAGGTTACATTGATATTATTTTTGCATTTCTAATTGCGGAGGTGCACTATTTGTCTGCCGTGAGCGTACAAACAGACCACAGGTATATATGCGTATTCAGGGTGTGTGCATGTGTGCCAAGTGTGGGGACATGTGCGTGAGACGCTCTGTGTGTCAAAGGGCTGCTCTGGTCTGGCCAGGTTGCAAAGCCACAAGCTCAATCACAGGTTCCTCCTCCTGCTCCTTCAGGGCAGGTAGCCTGAGCTGCCTGGGTGAGAATGTGAGAATGACGAGCTCAAGCAAATGCTGTGGAGAGGATGGGGGGGGCACGGGGGGGGGGGACACACGACAATGATGACGACGACACTGGGCAGGCCAGGCTTCTGCTGCTCAACAAGGAGGTTTGACTGTGTGCTTCCCAGAGAAGAAAGAGCCAACCCCAGCATAGGTGTGGGGCCTACGGGCCCTCAGGTGAGTGACCCTCAACCCTAGGTCCACTCTGCTAAGGAAGTAGAGGGAAGAAAGGTCCCCAGAGCACTGTGTTGGATCACAAGGCTTTAACCATCACCGTAGAAAGTGGAAACGGGTTTGAAATGAGAGTGGCAATTCCAGTAGCATTCTTCTGCGTACCCGCATGCACGTTCAAGTATCTAAACACCTCTCTAGTGCTGGAAGATCTTAGAAAACCATCTCCGGTGATCTGGTTCTTCCTGAAGCTAAGGCAGACGAGTGGCGGGTGGGGGGAGCAAGGCTAAGAAACCTACCATGGAACTTTTCAGTCCAGAAATTTCCCCCTCCCCCTTCAAAAGTTTGAGGATTTGAAAGTGAGAGGTGGAGAAAGGCTCATTTGCATGTTCACTCACTCTCCCCCAGTCCCTCAAAATAACCTCCCTCTCCCAGGAACCTGAAACCAAAGACGCCACCACCACACAAGGCACACCCTATTGGAGGTCGGCGAGAAACACACGAAGGTTCTTCTGTCCAGGGTCCTCTCAAAGCCCTTTGGCTGGCCACAGCTTCAGTGGCCTATAATCCCCCTGGACACTGCCTCACTGGTGAGTGGAGATCGGAAGACACAGATGACTCCAGGCAAAGTCCGTTTTCAAATCTGTCTTCCTGGAGTGGGAAATGATGCCTGGCTGCTGCACTCAAAGCTGATGTGCGTTGCTTTGTGCGTGCACCAGAAGACGGAGCACAAAGGCCCGGGCGCCTGTAAACACACACCTCTGCCTCCGAGGTTCCGGCTGCACTTCAAACCAAAGGGGCACAGAAGTGGTTTAGGCTGATTCTGCATCACCACAACGTGCAGACCCTTCCTTCCTGGGACTGTCACTGGAACACAGCAGTCGGCTTCCAGCACCCGTCCATCTAGGCCTCCCCTACAGGAGACAGCTCTGATGTGAAAGCCATGTCCACAATCTCTACCAAGTGAGTTTAAAATCTAGGCTTGATCAGCTGAGTCAATGGCTCTCAGAATTGCTGGTAACACCCATGGCATTTTCACACATGCCAAGAAACATGGGGGCCAGATGGTCAGCTGGGCCACACAGCACAACTCTCCTCCAGTTCCTCATCCTCTCAGAGCCAACTGTCACCCCTGAAATACCTCACTCTCCATGAAACCTTTCTGGAATTCTTTGGAAAGGAAATGACAATTTCCTTCACCGTCCCTCCCCCAACAGCCACAAACAAAATGGAAGCTGCCTCAGGAACAGAACAGCTGTCCCCTCTACGTAAATGCAGCCTTTCCTCCGGCTAAGCTCGGAGGAGATGGCGCCTGCTCCACTATGTGACCAGTGGCCTGTATTTAAGAGCTGGAGGGCCAGAGTCCTGAATCGAGTGTGCAGTCCCGGACAGAGCAGAGCTAAGTCATCTGCAGAACTCAGACCCGTCACCTTGTCCCAGTGAGGGCTGCACTCCAGTCAGCCAACTGAATCCGCTTTCTTGAGCAAGTGCCCAGTAAAGTGGCTCCAGCCACAGCTCTGTTGTCAGCTCCTTCTCCTTTGTCCCGTTCTGTCTACTGGCCCCTCCACTGGAGATGAAATCAGGAAGGGGGAGGGGGAAAGAAAGGTTTTGCAAGGTTGGGGTTTCTCTACGCTTATTTGCAAAAAATCCAGGTTCCTAAACTGGGTGTGGTGAGGGCAGGCCTTTAATCCCCATACTTAGGAGGTGGAGACTTGAGGACCCTGAGTACAAAGCCAGCCTGGGCTACACAGCGAGACCTTTGCCTTAAAAAAAAAAAAATCAAGGACTGGAGATGTAGCTCAGTTGGTAGAGTGTTTGCCTAGCGTGCAAGCTAGGTAAAACTGGGCATGGTGAGACACACCTTTAATCTCAGCACTTGGGAGGCAGAGGTAGGTGGATCTCCAGACCAGCCAAGTCTACACAGTGATTTCCAGGCCAGGGTAAAAAAAGGAAAGCTGGGGTTATAATTCCCAGCACTGCATAAAAACAGACATGTTGGCACTTGCTATCCCTGCCCAGGGGAGGTTGAGATAGGAAAATCAGAAGTTCAAGGCCTAGGTTACATAGCATATTGATGCCACCCTGTGCTAGACCCTGTCTCAAAAAACAAAACAAAAACCTTCCCCCAAACAAAACAACAAATCAGTAAAAAAAAATAAAGGAGAGACATATTAAAAACAAAGCAAGAAAACCCAAGGAGGAAATAAGTATGAAAACCAGAAAGCAGTCACACACAAAGCATAAGCTTCAGGTGACCTGCAGAGGACAAGGGTGTTGCACCCACCATTATGTCCCCCACTCCCCCACCCCAGGGTTGTGGGAGCTGGAGGGTTCCAGTTGTCGGCTGAGAAGAAACTCCTCTCCTGGGTTGGGGGCCCTTCGGGGTAGAGTGCTCTGTCCCCCAGCAGCGTCACACCGCCCAGCCCTTTGGGTTGTGGTTATGTAGCAAGAAAAGCACTACAGAAGCCCTAATATAGGAGAGGAAGGGGAGAGGCAGGGGGAGGGGGGCTGACAAAAGGAACCAATTTCCTCAGTCACCCTGAGAAAGCTCACTGCACACCCTCTGGAGGGGCCTGGGGCCACCACATCCTTGTCTCTAGTGCCTTAGGGAAAGAGGCAATGGTGGGGAAAGAGACTACAGGAAGGGAGCCAGGCTGAGTGGGACTAGCTAGAGAACTCCTGAGGATCGATGTGTTGCCAGTTACAGCCTCTAGTGCAGTGGAGGTCCTGCGGACCCTACAGCCGAGAAGGGGCAACAGAGGTCCCTGCACACCCTAAGAGCATGTACCTTTCAGGGACAAAACCTAGATCTATCTGCCTTGAAACTTAGGCAAGTCATTACCCTATGTAAAATGGGCCCACCTAACTAGTCCTAGGTAGGGGCTGTTGCCAAGGGTTCTAAATGAGTTAATGTAGGCAAAAGCACCCTGGTATGTCCCAAACAGCACATGCCATTTATTTTATTTTTTCCCTTCTTTCTCTTTTTTCTGTCCCTTTCTTTTGAGGTGTTTTTTGGTTTATTTGTTATTTGTTTTGTTTTATTTTCTTGAGACAGGGTTTCTCTACGTAATAGCCCTGGCTGTCCTAGAACTCACTCTGAAGACCAGGCTGGCCTCAAAATCATGAGATCCACCTGTCTCTGCCTCCCTAGTGCTGGAATTAAAGGTGTGCGCCACCACCACCTGGCTCTTTTGAATTTTTGAGACGAGGGATCAATGTGTAATCCAGGCTGGCATCTTACTCAAATAAATCCTCCTGCTTCAGCTTCCTACTAGGATTATAGGCATGAGCTACCATACCTGTGTCTAAACATATTTTTCGATTTCCTGGTCTGATTTGCTCTTTGTGGGGCTTGGTCATTCTACTTGGTAAGTATTCAGAATGTTTACCCAGATGGAGAGGAAGAAAAGGAAATGGACATAGTGGGGTGAAATGAAGGCCGAGGGACCACAACCAACAATTACTAAATTCATGGGGAAGCCAGGCACAGCGGAAACCCTACCTGTGGTTCCTGCTACTTGGGAAGCTGAGGCAGGAAGATCTGAGTCAAGGAGTTCAGAAAACATTAACAAGACTTTGTCTACCTCCAAATAAAAAAGCAATAAATAAAATTTATGGTCAAGCCGGGCGGTGGTGGTGCATGCCTTCAATCCCTTAACTTGTGAACCAGAAGCAGGCAGATCTCTGAGTTCCAGGACAGCCAGGGCTACACAGAGAAACCATATCTCAAAAAACAAACAAAAAGAAAAAGAAAAAAATATGATTGAGAAAGGTAAGTAGTTTGACCTGGGAGAAGAGGGAGGATTGGTTGGGAGGATTGGTTGGGAGGATTGGTTGGGAGGATTGGTTGGGAGGATTGGTTGGGAGGATTGGTTGGGAGGATTGGTTGGGAGTTGGGTAAGTCAACAAGATCTAGATGCAGACAGTGGAATCTGAACTTAATATGGAGAGCAACTGGGAGGTACTGCTGAACCTTGAGGAAAGGCAGGGCATGGGAAAGCAATTCCTTAGGAAGAGTAGTTTGGTCTGGTTATAAAAGAGTCCCCGGATGGGGGAGATGGAACTGGCCAGGCAGGGCAGCTGAGCCCAGGAGATGGATCCCACAGCCACCTCAAGGGAAAGGAGGTACAGATTGAGGGCCAATCCATAGCTACAGAAGCCCCGAGATGTGTAGTCTGTTGTCCATGGAACAATGTTAAAAGATACAGGGCCAGGGAGATGGCACAGTGGGATAAAAAGACTTGCCATAAAAGTCTGTCGAGCTGTGGTCCACCCATGGAACTCATGGTAGGAGAGAACTGATTTCCAAAAGTTGTCCTCTGACCTCTACATGTGTGCCATGGCATGTGCATGCCTGTACATACCCGTATACACAGTAATAACAACAACAATGATAATAACGATGTTAAAAGATATGGAGTGATCAGGGAAGAAATAAGGCTGGGCAAGGAATTCAGCCTGGACCCTTTGAAGCAGGGATTATTCTGAAAAACATCAAAGTTAATGGGAGAAAAGATGCAGATGGACATTTTTAAAGCTACTGTCTTTTTGCTTGGTTTTTTTTTTTTTTTTTTTTTTTTTTTGACTCAGAGCTTTGCTGTGGAGTCAAGGCTGCAAACTCGCCATCCTGCCCCGGCTTCCACTTGTCCTAGGGTTTCACATCACTCTGAGCATCTATCTTGTCTAGGCTCGGCCAAGGGGCAGAAGGAACCCATGAAGGCACTCACTGGTTATAGGAGTCACGTGACCTGGTGCAGAGGATGAACCGCAAGGTGGCAGAGGGTTGCGCATACTGAATGGATCGTAGTTTAGTACACCATGCCCAGTCCCTAGGAAGTCCTGCTTGTTTCCACTGTTGGGGAGGGGGGGGGAGGAACAGAAGCATGGAGCAAAGACTAATTCAATTCATTAGTGGATTTTTTAGAAGCTGGGGTAATCTGTGACTCGGCACCGACAGGATATTAAGTCAGATAACTTCTCATTGAAGGGACAGTGTTCTTTGTCAAGGTCCCTGGCAGAGTGCGCCCTAGAAACTGATGTGGAGGCTCTTTGCTTAGCTGTGGGCCCCTGACTAGGAGGAGCTGCGGTGGGTATCCTTCCCGGATGACCTCTTCCTCTATTGACCATCCAAAACAAAGGGCAGAGTGCACAAGGCCAGGGCATTAGACTCCCTACACAGAAGAGATGGTGCCTCAAAAGCTGAGGGAGGAAGCAGTCCTGGGGTACCTGACCAGACCAGAGACAGGCAGCTTGGCTCCAAAAGTCATGGACAATACCTACCCTGGGTTTGCCTTTTCACTCCCCCTCCCCTGCCCGACTATTGAAGTGTCTGCTGAAACCAGAAAGTTAAAAGATCACTCCTGTCTCATTCCTCAGGGTGGGGGAGTGCTTGCCCAAGTTCACACTGACTTAACCTTCTTCCTCTCCTCATCCTCTCTGCATCCTCAACAAAGCCAACCCTTTCCTCTGGTAAGAACAGCAGTGGCATCATTGGCGGAGTGTTTAATCCTACACTCGGGAGACAGAGGCAGGCAGATCTCTGTGAGTTCGAGGCCAGCCTGGTCTGCAGAGTGAGACCCTGTCTCAAAAGCAGAAAAAGAGCAACAGTGGCTGGCAAATAACAATGAAACCACACATGTGCAGAACACATTTAACTTTCACAGTGGCTCCCTACTTGCACGCCTTTGTTCACACTGTCCCTTAGGCCAGCCCCGCCCCGCCTCAACCTCTGCGTGTTTAATCCCCTCACGTCCTTCAAGATTTAAGTCAAATGTCACATTCTTTCTGAAGTCTTCCCTACTTCCTCCCCACCTGGTAAACTGTGCTCTTGACAGCCTAGCTTCACTTCTCAGATCCGAGCAGCTGTTGAAAAACTTATCAAAGAAGGGCCACAAGAATGGAATTTCATGACACATGAAAAGAATATAAAATTCAAATTTCAGCGCCCATCAAGAGTTTTAGTGGGACATGGCGATGCTTATTAGTTTGGTCATTACATGGGCCAAAACGCCTGAAATATTTGCTATCTGGTCTTTTACAGAAACCTTTGTCGATCCCAGGGCTAAACACTCCACCCCACTTCGGTGTGAATAAATTCATCAAGCTCATTTCTGAGAAGAATGTCACAGAACCCTGGAGGGGGGAGGTGCCTGGGGGAGGTGTAGGATGCTCAACACAAACTCAGCAGATTTTCATCAAAATGAGAGTCGCTGGGTTAGAGCCCAGAGTGCTGGCCTCGGCTCTGCCCATTTGTGACCTCAAACCAGACACTTCTGCTTTGGGTGCCTTGGTTTCCTCAGCCGCATACTGAGGGGTTGCTGCTGGCGGAGCTGGGGCCATGACGAGCCCTATGCACTAGAAGTTAGGGATCCATAGTTTCTGACTTGCTGCTGCTAAGCAGGCATGGGCCTAATCATTTGCTCTCACAACAAGGACTCACAAAGGGTTCCTCTGCCCAGCTGTGGTTTTCTGCTGTCCTGGCGAATGGGGTGGGGTTCCTCACCCCATACTCACCTGCCCAGTCGGCCTTTCCTTTCTGCTCATCTGTCGGCCCTGGTCTCTAATTCCCTTCCCTGCTAAGTGAAGAAGCTTTCTCCTCCCCCCCCCACCCTCCACCTCCAGTGGGCTGCGTGGAAAGCCTCTTCTTTTGGAGAGAAGGGAGGCAGGGAAAAGGACTGGCACTTCTTCCTCGTCTCCCAGGGCTCAGAGTAGTCAGGCAGGGGCCAGGACACAGGCAGCTCTCACCGCACCCCTGCTCTGTGAGAGGAAGCAGCCCCTCTCTACCACTTCCTGTCCCGGGGGTTTCAGCAGTTTCCCCTTCGGGGCCTGGTGGCCCTTGCAGCCCCGCCCCTGCTCTGCACAGGTCAGAAAGTGCACAGAGGGGAGGATCCCTCACAGGAAGGCAGAGGAGACAGCTGTCTACACAAGGGGACGCCCAGCAGCAATTCCAGCAGCCTGCCTCGTGGTGGGAGGGGGCCAGACAGGGAACTATTACCTGGTGAAGGGACAGCTGTTTCTATAACTGCCCTCATCACTTCGCCCAGCTGTGCTCTTCAGAGATCAGCAGGGGACATCTGGTCTTTGAGGACTTGGGTTAAAACTTGGACTATGAGGGCCAAGGCCAGTGCCTGGTAGAGACGAGTGAGGGTGGCTACAGATGGAGGGACAGTTTGAAACAAGAGGATCTGGGGAAACCAGACCAAGGACTGGGGGTTGGGTTAATTTAGAAGAGCAGGTGACACTGAAATCAATGTGACATCATAATGTGTCAGGGTTTATCCTTAGTGCCAGTGGACAGAGGTAACAATGAAGAAATATTATACTGTCGTTGGGTCAAAGGGCAGCAGCCATTCCTGGGAAAAGGGAAAGAACAGTAAACTCAAGAATCCATGATGGCTGCTGTTTTACTGGTAACTTACACGGAAGTACCTCCCAGGAGTCCATGCAAGGTGGTGCTCCTATTAGCAGGGTTGGGTACCTGGAGCCAATCCTTCAGGCATATGACCCACTCGGAGATATCCCCAAGGCTGTGGGTCAGGGAAACATTAGCAGCCCAAGGTCCTGCTATCCTCACAGCTGCCAGACCTTCAGGCCCCAGGCCACTACTGCAGGATGGTTCCAGAAGCACTGGTGCCTGATGCGACAACCTAGTAGCAGACGGACACCACCACTTGAATCTCCCCAGGATACTATTGCTCAATGAGGCTAAAGCAGCTGTGACGAAAGCTCTGGAGACTTCTACAGGTGATGTTCCTCACTGGCCAGCAGAACACATGTAAATCCTGAAAGCCTACTCAGCTCTGACAGGCCAGCTTCCTGCACTCGTGGTCAACCTGCCCAGGCCAGGCCTCTTGTCAAAAGAGCAGGACCCTTCAGGCCCATGAGACGGCTCAGCAGGTAAAGAGCCCTGATGCCAACACTGATGACTTGAATTCAGTCCCTGGAATCCACATGGTGGAAGGAGAGAACTGACTCTTGGAAGTTGTCATCTGGTCTCCACATGTGCCCCGTGGCACACACGTGCCCACACACATTCGCACGCATATGGCATAAAAAGCAAATGGGCCAGGCAGTGGTGGCGCACGCCTTTAATCCCAGCACTGGGAGGCAGAGCCAGGCAGATCTCTGTGAGTTCGAGGCCAGCCTGGTCTACAGAGCAAGTTCCAGGAAAGGTGCAAAGCGACACAGAGAAACTCTGTCTTGAAAAAAAAAAAAAAAGTAAATGGGCGGAACAGATGGTTCAGTGGTTAAGAGCAGATACCGCTCTTGCAGAGGACCAGAGTTTGAGTCGCAACACCCATGTTGGGCAGGCAGCTCACAACTAACACAAACCCTTACATATACACAGAATTAAAAATTAAAATCTAGGGGCGGGAAAGATGACTTAGCAGTTAAAAGTACTGGCTGCAGAGGACATGGCTTTGGTTCCCAGCACCCACATGGCGTTTCACAACCATCTGTAACTCCAGTTTCACGAGAACCAATGCCCTCTTCTGGCCTCTTCAGATACAAGTTCCACAAGTAGTACACAGTCATACAAGCAAAACACTCATTAAATACTTTTAAAATTAAAATATAAACAAATAAATGTGATTTCTAAAAATTAATAAGGGGAGAGCAAGGCCCTGATTTTTCTTCTCTACATACTCCCCAGGACCAAGCACAACCAATTCCCCCAAGACACTACCCCACTGTCCTTGAGGGGGGCTAACTGTTTCCTCACTCCTGTGTTTTGCAGTGAATGCTACTTCACAGCTGGCCCAGGGATGCCAAGAAAGCCTCAGAGGCAACATCTGGATGTGCACCTGGGCTCCTGCCAGTCCCTCCCTACATCTGCAGTGCAAAGCCAGGGCCAGGGTTTGGTTACAAGCTGACTCAAAGCTGGAGGCACGGGTTTGGAAAGCACATCAAGCCTGGATGGAGGGTGCTGGAAGCACTTGAGGTCGATGCCAGCTCAAGGCAAGCACTTGTGGAGTTGGCACCAGAGCAAGTACTGGGGCCTGGGTGGCGGGTGTGGCCACTGTGGCCTCAGTCACGGCCTGCTGGAGGAGGAGCGGAGGGGTGTGGGTGCTTGTTTAAATGTGGGCAAGATTTTCTTCTGCACTCTCTGATAGCACCTCAAGTCATTTCCCCTGCTTCTGGGGAGAGGGGCCAAAGAGTAAAAATTACCCAATAACAGGGTGGAGTACAAGGACGGTGGCAGGGATTTACAGTTCTGGGCTCTGGACTGTGGGGCTGCTGTTCCAAGGAGCCGTCCATGACCATTACCCCCTTTCATCCTGCTGTCTCCCTCTGCAGTACTTCAGACTGGACCCAGGGCCTTCGACATGCTAAGCACTTCTACCACTCACGGCCCCAGCACTCCAGCACTTGGTGTCCCTCTCTCTCTCCCTGCCTCCCCCAGACAGGGTCTCACTATATAGTCCTGGCTGGCCTGAAACTTGCTATGTAAACCAGGCCAGCCTCGAACTTACAGAGATCTGCCTGCCTCTGCCTCCCAAGGGCTCAGACTAAAGGTACGCTCCACCACACCTGGCTGTGCTTGGTTTCAGGAGAGGCCTCTCAACATGTAGCTCGGGCTGCTCTGAAACTCAGCATCCTCCAGCCTTGGTCCCACCAGTGCTTGAATTAGAGGTATACGTCACCATGCCCAGGTTTCCTTTCATTTTTTTCCCTCCTTCATTCTTGCAAAGTAGCTCATCAGTAGAAGGGCTAGAGCTGGGATTCAGGTTTATTTACGTCTGCTATCCTGTTTGAAATTTTGTTAGTGAAATCTATTTTGGTGATAATCCTACTTCAACAATTCTATTAATAAATATGTATGCAGGGTCTGACCATACCTGGCTGGGTCTTGAACTCACTTCATTATCCAGACTAGTCTCAAACTTGTGGTGATCCTCTGGCCTCTGCTTCCTGAGTGCTGGGATTACAGGCCTATACCAACAACCTGGCTAAGAGATCCACTTTATAAACTGCAGAAAAGCTCATAGGAGATTAGGCAACATGGCCAAGGTCATATTAGTTGTCAAAAATGGAGGCAGAACTCAAATCCAGGCTTATGTGACCTTCATCCCAAAGTCTGCACTATTTCCTCGACACAGATTGCTTGCCATCTGTTGGGACCCTTCTACAGGAGCTGCTCAGGCCCAGGACCCTTCCACAGGAGCTGCTCAGGCCCAGGACCCACACCTCCTAAAGCCTCAATTTCCACGGGAGGTCATTCTAATAAGTCAATCCTTAACTTCCCAAAATCTCTGTCAAAATGGCGGTAACATGAACTTAAATAGCTTGCTTCAAGCTCTGCTCAACTTCTGTATCTCAGTGACCCATTCTTACCAGAAAATTTGGTCTCTAGACCTAAAGCAGTCATGAAATGGTCCCTGCCCCATAAACATACAGTTACAATCAGCTTACACATAATATTAAGTCTAGCTTCTTATCTTAGGGTGTTGGTTCATGTGTTTATTCAAATATTTATGGAAAATCAGCTCTCCTATATGCCAGATCCACAGCCAGGGGCCTGATCACCTGCTCTGTTTTTTTGTTTGTTTTTTTTTTCTGGTAGGGTCTCTGGATACAAAGTTCCAGTAAGCTGAGTTAGCATATCTTTATCAACGTGGCTGGACTTTCACCTCAAAACACGTAATAGCATCTCTGGTAAGTATCCCTTCAGGACTAAGGCCCTGGGGCTGGAGGCAAATTGGGAATGACTCCAACAGATGTGATATTTCTTTGCGGAGGGGGGGGATGATGAAAATACTCTAATGTGGATCCTACCGATGGGCATGCAATTCTGTGAATTCTAAAAACCACCGAAGTAGACGTTTCTAGTGGGTGAGCTTTATTGTTTGAAAACGTTTTTACTTATTATTGTGGTGTGGGTGTGGAGGGCAGAGGACCGTTCTGTAAAGTTTGTTCTCCCCTTCCATCTTTACCTGGACTCCAGGGATTTAACCTGGCTTTCCAGACTTGCACAGCAAAGGTTTTTCGTGTTGCACCACCTCACAGAGCCAAGATCTATTTTTAATTGTTTTTCTAAATTTTATTAGTTCTTTGAGAATTTCATATAATGTATTTTGATCATGTTGACCCCTCTTTCAAGATTCACCTCTTCTTTCCTAGCTACCCAACTTTGTCGTTTTTTTTTTTTAACCCATCAAGATAAATGTGTGCTGCCCAAATATTCTTGGATGTGTGATCCATTACCAGGGGCTAGTTACACTCTTAGAGACTTTTTTTGCTTGTCTATCTGTTTTGAAAGAGTGTCTCATGTAGTCCAGGTTAGCCTCAAACTCACTGTGTAGCTAAGGCTGGCCTTGAACTCCCGATCCTCCTGCTTCCACTTCCCAAGTGCTGAGATTACAGGCACACATGACCATGCCTGGTGAAAACTATTATCTTTCTAAAATTTTCAGAAATCTCTGTGGCCCAGAGAAGGGTCTGTCTACTCAAGGCCACATACAGGCAGATGCCTTTTGATTTATGACTCTGCGGCTCTTTCCTCCTTCCAGGCATCCTGTAGCCTTCAGCAAGGTTAAGTACAGGTCCAGTGAGTAGTCAGAGAACATCCAGGCCTATGTGGGAAGGCTGGGGCCTGGACGTCCCGCACTAGGGAAGATGGTGGGAAGCTTTTCAGGGCAAGGACTTGAATTTCAGGTCTGCCGTTCAGGTGACCAGGCCCCTGTGCCTCTGAACCCCAGTTTCCCCATCTGTAAAGGGAAATGCACAGGTTTGCTGATCTCTGCTAAAGGTTGCACCAGATCAGACCCTCTGAGGTTCTAATTAAAAGACACCGCAAGACAGAGCAAAGCGAGCATCAGCCATTCGCCTCTTCTTTGCAGAGGGCCGCAGGAGGCCTTTGACACAATTGACACAATCCCATGTTCCAATCAATGTTCCTCACAGAAAGTGAAGGCGATGATTTTTCCCGTAAGAAACAAATTCTCGGAGACAATTGTTCTGGACAGTTTCTCCATGGGGGTAGTTTGGCTTTAATCGTTTCTCCACCACACACACACACCTTCTCAGCAGTGCTAGATGGTACAGCAGCCCATAATAGAGACCCATGAGCAACCCATAATAGAGACCGATTGATTATGTCCCTTTGAGATATCAGGAACCAAGATCCTGGCTTAGTGCCCAGGCAAGCAGCCCCACCTTGTACTGAGTTCGCCTCCCTGTCGCAGTGGCGGGAGCAGTCACTGGTGGCCACCTCTCTAGCCCATACTGGACAGGATGTTTCCACATCAAGCCCCACTTCCTGTAGCTAGGCCTAGGCTCCAGTTTCCCCCCTTCTCTTGCCATCTGGTAGCCTGCCCTCTGCCCCCCCAACCCCCCACTTGCTGGGTGTTTACAGGCCTCCTTATCAGCCTGGGGAATCTGGGCCTCACCCAACCAGGTCCCCACCCAGCCCAGACAGCCTGCCCAGAGCCCTACCTGCTCTTTCGTCTGCCCCAAGCCCCCTGGCAGGCAAGGGGTGTGGAGGAAGGCTTGCTACCTGGCACTGGCCCTTAGTGCCTGGGGCCCTGCCTGGTGGGTTAAAACCTGACTATTCATAGTGCTTTATCCAGCTTGCCCAGGCTGGGGAGGGCAGGCATTCTTCTTCCAGTTGGCATCTCTATCTGCAGGCTGTGGGGACAATAATAAAATGCCTGGAGTGCTGAGGAGATTCACCCTAGCCTTCGGTGTCTCAGCCACCAAGAGATAAGCCAGGGCAGCGCTCTACAGGAAGGCTCTGAGAGGTCCAGGCTCTGCTTCCAAACTTGAATGATACGAACACTCCGCTATGACTAATCGAAACTAAAGACGCACCTCAAGGAGAGGCTGGAGGCTGAGTTCCGTAGCAGGGGTGAGGCTCAGTAATCCTTTCAAACAGTCTTGGTCCCCACCCCGGCTTCAGAGCCCCCTAGGTAGGTCCCAAAGTCCCTCCATACCAGTCCAAGATCTAGTCATGCCCCAAATGCCAAAGTGAGTCAGAGCAAGTCAAAGCGTCTCTCCTCAGAACACAAGGGCCTAGCGATTTGTTCTCAACTGCGTTCTAAACCGAAGAGAAAGAGGTGGGGGTGGCTGCCAAAGAAAGACGCTGCAGATGATAGCTCCCCTCCTCAAAGGTCTCAAAAGTTAGGTTCAGACCTACCCATAGACAGGGCCCACAAAGATAGGGCCTTGTCTCCAAATCTGAACAAGCGTCAGTCTAGGAGTCAAAGCTACGGTTCACACCCCACTCGTCTTCACAGGCTCCTCGTTTGTTGTTGTTCTTTTTCATCGACAAATGATTAAAAATATATATTTGGGGCAGTAGATTGAAACATTCAAGTGAGTACCAGACAGGTATGGTGACACACGTAGCGCCTGGGAGGCAGAGGCAGGTGGATCTCTTTGAGTTCCAGGCCAGCCAAGGCTGCACAGAGAGATCCTGTCTCAAAAAGAGGGGATGTTGTATTTCAGGGCTTTGTTGTGGATTGCTGTTCAAGTGGTAGACTGCTTGCCTAGCATGCATGGAGCCTTAGTTCCATTCCAAGCATCACAGAAACTAAGTGTTGTGGTGCACACCTGTAACCCCAGCACTGAGGAGTCAGAGCCAGGGACATCAGAAGTTTAAGCTCATTCCGTTACATAACGAATTTGAGGCCGATTTGGACATGAGACCCTGTCTCAAAAACAAAACAAAAAAAATAACTGGGTGCTAGGGTGGCGCACACCTATAATCCCAGCACTCAGGAAGCGGAGGTGGGGGGGATCTCTGAGTTTGAGGCCAGCCTGGTCTACAGAGGGAGTTCCAGGACAGCCAGGGATACAAAGAGAAACCCTGTCTCGAAAAACAAAACCAAAAACAAAACCAAAACAAAACAAAGAGAGCAAGGGAGCAAATGCTACATTATAAAGAAATGTTATAGGAACAAGCCTTCTAGCTCAAGAACCCAATTTAAGCTGTCTGCTGTGGCACTCTTGAACTTTTTAGTCCCAGCATTTGGGAGACAGAGGCAGGTGGATCCCTGTTGAGTTCAAGATCAGATAGGACTACATGGTGAGATTCTGTCTCAAAAAATACACACACACACACACACACACACACACACACACACACACACACACTTTAATAGTTTGGTGTACTTGGGTGCTAACAGAAAAACTCTGCTAAAACCGTTCCGCCATTAGTGGCACTTGGTTTTTGAAATCTCAGGTTCCCATTCTCTAAGAGATTTCATGGCTCTCAGGACTCCTTACAGGCTCATTGCCTGCTCCACATTTCTTCCATCAAAATTTTTGTCCAGCAAGGTGGTGGTGGCACACACCTTTAATCCTAGCACTCGGGAGGCAGAGCCAGGCGGATCTCTGTGAGTTCGAGGCCAGCCTGGTCTACAGAGCGAGATCCAGGACAGGCTCCAAAACTACATGGATAAACCCTGTCTCAAAAAAAAAATTGTCCAACAAGCTCCTGGAGTTCAGTTGAAGAGAGGGAGGAGGGAATCATAGGAGCAAGTGGGGGTCAAGATCATGATGGAGATACCACACAGAGAGCTGACCCAAGCTAGTGGGAGCTCAAGGACTCTGGACTGGCAGCTGAGGAACCTGCATGGGACCAAACTAGGCCCTCTGACTATGGGTGACAGCTGTGTAGCTTGATGTGTTTGTGGGGCCCCTGACAGTGGGACCAGGATTTATCTCGGGTGTATGAACTGGCTTTTTGGAGCCCATTCCCTAGGGTGGGATGCCTTGCTCAGCCTGATGCAAGGAGGAGGGGCTTGGCCCTGCCTCAACTTGGTATGCCAGCCTTGTGTGGACTCCCCAAAGGAAGCCTTACTCCCTATGAGGAGTGGATGGGGGTGGGGGTGGGGGGAGGGGAGGGGAGGGGAGCAGGAAAAGAGGAGGGAGGGGGAACTGTGGCTGGTATGTAAAATGAAAAAAATTTTAAATAAAAAATTTTTTGGCTGAAATCCCATCTCTACAGAAACAGCCTTTCCTACCAGTTAGAAGTAGAGAGAGGAGAAGCTTTGGTTAGGGTATGTTATATGAGAGAAGAATAAAAAAAAAAAATAAAGTGACACATAAAAACGAAATAAGGAAAACTTAAAGAGAAAACTCATAAACCAATTGGTGTTGATATGTTGGCAGCTGATACTGGGTCAATGGGTCATTTCTCTCCTGAACACATTTCTTTTTTCTTGACACCGGTCTTACTATGGACCGGTCCAGGTTGGCTTTGAACTTGCAATCTTCCTATCTCAGCTTCCCAAAGGAAGAGATTACAGGTTTGTACTGCCATACTTGACTTTCTCTCTGTTGCTTGCTTGCTTTGTTATTTCTATGTTGAGATGGCATCTAGTTATGTTGCCCAGGTTGGCCTTAATATTCTGAACTGAGGCTCAAACCATCCTCCCTTCTCAGCCTCCGACACAGCTGGAAATATAGGCATGCCCCGAGGCACTCGGCTTGCATTTTCATTTTCAGACACCACCTAGAACTCCTAGGCTTTCGCCTAAGGTGTCTGGGTAAGTAGAGGGGTGGGTCAGTCAGTAGGCGAGCTAGAAAGTGCTTGTTGCTAGTGCTGTCTCTTGTCCCACCATCCCTTGCCAGTCATCTCTGCCATGAACTATAAGGGGAGGAAGTGTGAAAGGCTGGAAACAGCTAAAAACTGCTCCTCTTTACTGGGAGTAAGAAAGATCAAGTTCCAGTCTTGGTCCTGCCTCCACCTAACTCCTCCCTCAGCCGCTGAGATGGTGCCAATTTCTTCAGGACACACATTGAGATCTGTGGCTATGGCCACAACCAGCTGGACTCCGACTCAACAGAGCCCTAGAGTCCAAACTCATCTAACTTGGTTTCCAAAGGTCCTTAGCAGTCTGACCCCACCCTACCTACTCAGCCTCGTTCCCATGATTTCCCAACTCAAGCTGGGCTTCTAGCCCAGTGGTCTCCTCATGGTCCCCTGAGGGAACATTCCAGCCTCATTCATGGAATTTCTCAGGCTTGCCATCCCTTAGTGATCCTTTTTGTCTAATCAAACAGTACCCATCTAGCAAGGTCCCGAACATGTCCCCTAACCTCACAGAGCTGTTTGTGTTCTAGTAATTACAGTCCACACCCCAGAGCCCCCCAACACTCTTTTAACTCCCCAGGGCCTTTAAGTTCTGTCACAAGATTTTTTAGCCCACGTGGTCTTGAATTGCTAATTATTTCTTGTATATCTTTTCTTTTTCCAGCAGGCAGTAAAATCCATGAAATCAAGCTGTACTTGATTTTCTTTTGTTTCCAACCTACATCTGAGTATCCATGAATTAAGCCCATGCAAACTGTCAAGGTCCAGGTTCTAACTGATTTTAGGATCACAGTCTAGAAGTATGGTTGGCCAGCAGTTGGGAGACAAAGGGCTAGGAACTCAGATACCACTTTTCCTTTCTTGCTGCAATCCCGTTATAGCAACAAATGCCAGAGTGAGTTATTTATCCAAGCACCATTGAGAAGGCAGTTGATAACAGGTTATCATCAAAAGCATTAGCTTTTTTGTACAAACCACAGTTCCACCCTGGGAATATTGAGTTCAAGTCACATCACTGTACCCTTGGGAACTGTGTCATGATTCTGTACCAGGTCTAAGATCCAAAATGATTTGGGAGAATGGGATATGAGAAAAACTCTATGAGGTCAAACATTTTTTTGTGTGTGTGTGTGTGGGAGGAAGGGGTAACAAGGTCTTGCTCTATAGCCCAAGCTAACCTCAAACATCATTCTCTGCCTCAGCATCTAAATAGTTAGGGCTACAGGCATGTGCCACTATGCCCAGCTAAACTTTGGTTATAGAAGATCTGCTATCTCAGCAGACATGATTGAAAGGGGATAGGCAAGGCATGTATACAATGACGTATGAAAGAAATCTTGGACTTATTCACTAAAAACAGGCAAAAACAATGTCCTGTTCTACAAATGCACAGTAAAGTTAAGGTACCCGCTGGGCGATGGTAGCGCACACCTTTAATCCCAGCACTCGGGAGGCAGAGCCAGGCAGATCTCTGTGAGTTCGAGGCCAACCTGGGCTACAGATTGAGTTCCAGGACAGGCTCCAAAGCTACACAGAGAAACCCTGTCTCGAAAAACCAAAAAAAAAAAAAAAAAAAAAAGTTGAAGTACCCTTTAGCCACAGAACATCACTAAAAAGCATCATGTAAAACAAAAGTAATATCAAGCACACACCTGATTATAAGATTCAAAAGCAAAGCCAGGGGAAACTGTTTTAATAATACAAATAGGGTGTATTCAAGTATTAAAAGAAAATTATACAGACATTTTTAAACTTCACATGGTATTGCAAAGGACTTAAAGTAACCAAAATCTGGGCTGGCAAGATGGCAGATGATGGCCTCAGTTCATTCCCTGAAACCTACCATGGAAGGAGAGAACTGACTCCCAAAGATTGTCCTCTGACCTTCACATATACTTGGTGGTGTGAGTCCGTGCCCACGCTCACATATGTATCACACACACATACATACACACACTCACACACACATACACATTCACACATGCACACACACACTAAAAATTTAAACGACTTCAAAAATAATCAAAATAAGGCTGGGATAGTTCTTGCCTAGCCCACACAAAGCACTGGATCTCTATACTGAAAAATTAACTCAAAATGTATCACAGACCAAAATTCGAAGCCTAAAATTATAAAAGAAAACATATGATGAAATAGTTGTGATTTAAGCCTAGGCAAAGAGTCCTTAGATGAAGTACTGAAAGCATGATCTATAAAAGGAAAAATGAAGGCTTAGGACACAGTTCAATGGCAAGGCATTTGCTTAGTGCAAAAAGACCCGAGGTTCAATTCCCAGCTCAATAGGGAAAGAAAAATAGTGATCAGTTGCATTTTGGCTAGGACTGAGTGCAAAACTAAAGCCTTCTAGAACTAGACAGTGGCGTACAACTGTAATCCCAGCACTTGGGAGGTGGAGGCAGAAGGATCAGAAAAGAGACAATGTTTGTAAAGCAGGGATCTGAGAGGGCTCTTGTATCTAGAGTCTACAACGGACCTTCTGGGCAATAGACTTGAGCAGACACTTCACCAAAGAAGATACATAGACAGTGAATAAGCACACGGAAAATGGTCAAAATAGTAAATAATTAGGGAAACGTCAACTGAAATCACAACGAAACATAAGGGCACATCTACGAAAATGGCCAAAAGTAGGAAGGGCACCCACCCTTGCATACCAGTGTCAGTGAAGATGAACAACTCGGGCTTCTCATTCTTTGGGGGGGGGGGCGTGTAAAATGGTAAAGCCATTTTGAAAACAGTGTAATAGTTTCCTTAAAAGTGGAACCGTCATTACTGTTACAATCTAGTTACTTCTCTTCCAGGTATTTAACCAAAAGAAAAGGAAACACAGCCACAAAAAGATTTGCACACCTATGTTCAGAGCAGTTTTGCTTGCAATAGTTTTTAAAAACTGGGAAAAAAAGCATCAAATGTCCACAGGCTGATGAAGAGATAAACAGTGTGTGCTTTATCCATACAATGGAATGCTACTTTGCAATAAAAAAGAATGAAACATCCATTAGGCATGATGGCGTAATTCTTTATTCTCAGAACTCCGGAGGCAGAGGTAGGCAGATCTCAGTGAGTGAGAGCCGTCTGGTCTACATGGTTGAGTTGCAGGGCCAACCAGGGCTACAAAGTGAGACCCTGTCTCAAAAGAGGAAGGGAGGGAGAGAGGGAGAGAAAGTGAGGGAGAAGAAACACTGATATATACAAAAACATGGAAGAGTTTTAACATAAATACGCAGAGAGAAGCCAGACCAGAAAAGACTGCATGATTCCAATTACATGAAACTTTAGAAAAGGCAAACTGATCTATAGTGACAGAAACCAGAACAGTAGTTGCCTTAGGATGGGAGGTGGGATCGCCAAACGGCACAAGGAAACTTCCCAGAAGCTCCTCACCGGTCTGTACATATGTCACATAGTATCAAATCGTACCCTTGGAAGTATCTGCCATTTAGTGTACACTGATGGAAAGCTGTTAAGTAAAATGAAAGTAAAGGTGCCCTGGTTTGTACAAAGTAACAACCAGCGGGAGAATACAGAAGTAACCCTGCCGCCGGCGGTGGCGCACACCTTTCATCCCAGCACTCAAGAGGCAGAGGCAAGCGAATCTCTGAGTTTAAGGCCAGCCTGCTCCAGGATAGCCCGGGCCACACACAGAAACTTTGTCTCAAAAAAATAAAAACAAAAATAGAAGTAACTGTAAAAGCCAACACTGACTGTGGTTTTGTCATTATGTGTCATTTCTATATGACTTTACTGGGTCGTGTTGCTTTGCCACAGTAGTAAAGACAAAAAAGGCAATGCCTCCCTAGAATATATAGTCTCTGATGCTACCAGCGGAGTCACATTCTGAACCTGAGACTTATCACACGTGCTGATTGTGGTGGGCTTATGATGCTGTATCTCCGGCTTTCTCATGCCAATGTTACTTTACCACCCAGCCTGGAATGCCCCTAGAACATAGCCAATGGTCTGCCTTCCCTCTTTGGAAAGGCCATCTGTCCTCTCACCTGCAGGAAACCCTCCCCAAGGAAGCTAAGGAAGAAAAATGATCTTCCTCGAGGCAAGTCATTAGTCCCACATTATGCAATTTAGAACTATGAAATGCTCCCACCTGCTCACAGTAAGTACACACATGTCCCTGACACTCTAGAATGGGCTTTGGAGTCTCTAAGAAGGGATCTGGGTCTTTCCCCCTTCTTTTTTCTTTCTTTCTTTCTTTCTTTCTTTCTTTCTTTCTTTCTTTCTTTCTTTCTTTCTTTTTTTTTTTAGATCACTGTGGTGTTAAGGAACTGGTCACCTTCTGAGCTTGTAAAGGCATCTGCTTTCTGCACATGGACTTTCACAGACTCAGAAGAGTTGGACTATCACTATTGTCCTAGAAAACATTGGAAAACCACAGATTATCACCTCAGTTTGCACCTGAGTACCAGTGTTATCAGGTTATCAGGTATTTAAGGAGGTTAAGACTAATTGTCGACTCTCCCATTGCTCAAGGCCTAGCTTTAACTTGATGGGTGGGGACCAAGGGATCCAGGAGCATGCCCGCCCCACTTAGGGGTGGTCCACGGCTAGTCCGCTGTATCCAGATACAGCAGATGGGACCTCCAAGTAATCTTGAGAGACCTTTGGAAAAGGTTCCTGGACCCTGAGATCTCTAGGCCAAAGGCAGTGTCCCAGGCTCAAACAAAGGTCTTTGGGCATTTTCCCAGCAGGCACCCAGCATCTCTGTCAACTGAAAGGTGGGGGAAACAAGTCAAGCAGTGGTGAGCACAGAGTTGGCCAACTGGCTTCCAGGGTTCTGCCCTCACGAGGCAAACAACCAACTGATGATTGCTAAATAGCCCCCAGGGGTAAGAATGTTATGCCTTCTCTCGAAGGAACAAACTTCCTCTGATTCCTTCTTCTTCTTTGGTTAAAGACAAGGTTTTACTTTGTAGCTGAGGCTGGCCTGGAACTTGCCATGTAGGCCAGGCAAGCCTTGAACTCTGCATCTTCCAGCCTCAGCCACAGAAGTGGTTAGACGACAGCTGTGCATCATCACACCTAGCTCACTTCTGACTTCTTCACTGGATAGTCAAGACGAAAACGATGAAGACAGGGGAAAATGGCAATACCAATACAAATACTCAAAACAAGTCCCACTCTTTAAAATGTTGTTACATTTTTATTTGTGTGCCCGTGCTCACACACGTGTGGAGGAGAGTGCCATGGCTCATATGTGGAGGTCAGAGGGCAGCTTGCAGGGGTGTCTCTCCTTCCACCACCTGGGCTCCAGGGACCGAGCTGAGGTCCTCAGGCTTGGCAGGAGCACCTTCCCCCACTGTGCTACCTCAATGGCTCAAGCTCCACTCTTTAAATCAGATTTCTTAGTCATTAACGTGTGCTGTGTGCGTGCTTCTGTGAACGTGTGTGTGGTGGGAGGGAGGGGTGCCTGCCGAGCCAGCAGAAGGTGTCAGGTCCCCTTAAGCTGAAGTTCCAGGCAGGTGCGAGATGCCCGCCATGAGTTCTGGGGACCGGAGCTTCGGCAAGCAGACTCTTATCCATGGAGCCATCTCTCCAGGCGCTCAAGCGCCACTATTAACTGCAGAACTGCCCACCACTCCAAATGGCTTCATAGATCACACACACACACACACACACAGAGGCACGCGCACACACGTTTGCACACGCTGCTTCTTCCGTAGTCCCTCTTTATCCTTCATGATGGCAGAGTTAACAAAATGTTAGCAGAAAAATCTGTAAAATCATCCTGGTGTTTCCAAGAATGGGGTGGCATGCTCTGTCGGTGCTTATGGCAAAGTAGTTAATTAATCCAGGGATCTTGGCAAAGTCCCCTTTGTGACTTTGTGAACAGGGAAAAGATTGCAACGACAATCTCAGGCCAGGACTGATGATAATACCAGGGAATACTTATTGGGTGCGTACAATGTACAAGGCAATATGCTCAGTGTTTTACATACATTATCTCTTTTGTCACTCCTTCCTGTGACATGACAGTGAGACCCAGACAGGTTAAGTCAACGAGCCCATTGTCTGTCACACAGCTAGAACTGGCAGGTCTGGGATGAGAATGCATATAGACTGCCCTCCCCTCCTCGAGACAGAAATGCTCCTTGAGGAGGATATTGTGTCATACTAGAAGAAGACAGACAGGAAGCTTCCAGAAGGGCAGGTAGACTAAGAGGCAGGAAGTATCTGCACTGGACAAGAAATGGCCTATCTAGAGGTAAGAACTTAAGCTTGTTCAACTTGGATCACCTACTGAACCTCTCAATTTTTTGTTCTGTTTTGTTGCGGCAGGGTCTCTCTACTATCGTAGCCCTGGCTGTCCTGGAACTCGATATGTAGACCAGGCTGGCCTCAAACTCAGAGACCCACCTGCCTCTCTGCCTCTCAGGTGCTGAGAGTAAAGGTGTGTGCCACCACACTCTTGTTTCTTGTTAGCCTCTTTGAGAAATGTTCCAGAACTTTCCTTGAAGACGCTGCTGCATTAAACACCCTTCTCTGCTGGTTGAGCCTCCCCTTTCCTCTGGGAGCAGGCTGGGTTGGTCTGTCTCTCTCTCTCTCTCTCTCTCTCTCTCTCTCTCTCTCTCTCTCTCTCTCTCTCTCGGTTTTTCGAGACAGGGTTTTTCTGTGTAGTTTTGGTGCCTGTCCTGGAACTCACTCTGTAGACCAGGCTGGCCTTGAACTCACAGAGATCTGCCTGGCTCTGCCAGAATGCTGAGATTAGTCCGGCCAGGCTGGGTCTCTTTATCAAGAAATTCACCATATGACACAATTTCCCAGTCCAAGTCAAGGCATTCTAGTAAGTCTCTTTATGTGTTTAAATGCACTGAGGACAGAAAGGCCAGAAAGGAGCAAGAAGAGAACAAACCAATGTGGAGTGGAGGTAATCCAGGTGTTTTTATCCAATTAAACCTAACAAGAACCAAAGCCCTCCTCCCATCCAGCCACGGAAGACACAAAAGTAGAACAAACACATGGTGAATTTTTGGTGGCCAGGCACAAATGTGAGACTCTCTAGACTTCAACTCCCAGCTGACTGGGTAGGGGACGGTGATGAAAACCTTTGCTCTCTACCTCCAGGGTTCCAGAGAAGTCTCAAAACCTGGGGAGAGGTGGGACCTAGGCAGCCCATTTCTCCTGGGAACAATTGTGGCATGTCAGCTTTGATGTTGTCTACCTCTCGTTTCCCGTACTTCCTTCCCTCCCTCGTCTCCCAGCCTGCCTGTGTTGGAGGGTGCAGTTAATAATGAGAGCCTCTCAGCCTGGGTGGCAGGGAAGCCTGACCATCCTTTGTGCATTATCAATACAGGCCGGCTCACTGTCTAGGCCAACCATTTTGTATGTCCTGACGTGGAGATCGAGGTCTGCACGAAGCCACCCGCTCTCACTGACCTGCTCTTTTATGTGACATGCATTTACCAAACAATCATCCAGGCTTCGAAGGTCAGTCCGTGGCCAGGGAATAGAGAGAAAGGCGCCTTTTCTCCCTTTTCTGCCCAGCCACATCTCCCCCTCGCTGCCCCCGCCCCCTTTCAAGGTCTAGCTGTCACCCGAATCCCTCACAAAGCCTTTCCTCCCTCTTCTAGCTGCTGCTGACCTCAGAGTCCTGGCCGTGCTGGCCTCTGCTCCAAGAAGTACAATTAGCACCTGACCAGCCCCTGGCCTGGCTGCTCGTCCTCGCCTCTGATTGTTTCAATGACTTAGTCATCTCTGCCCCACCACCTCCTTCCCTCAGCTCCCCCACAGCTCATAGCACAGGTTGGGCACACAGTAGGTGTTAATAAATGTCTGCTGATTTGAAACTCAGCAGCCCCTATGAGGTCAGAACCCTCATAAGCACCCCGACCAGCAGTTTCTTGGCAACCAGCGCGGGGGCCCCGCGCTACAGGGCATTAGCAACACAGCCGCTATTACAAGACACACGAGGCTCAGCAGCCAGAGATTGGCAGGCAGGTTGGTGTTGATGAGAAAAGCCCCTGACCCCTAGGAAAGCGCCCGTGGGATTCTGGGTACCTTTCCTGAGTTTCTTTTCTCCCCTGCAGAACTAGTTTTCAGTCTGAGAACCACGGAGGGAATAAATTGGCGGTGAAGTCAGAAACCTTTTTGCAGCTTAGAAAACCAGGAGTGATAACCAAGGCCAGGCTGGGGTCAGGCCCAGAACAGAGGAGCGAGGGTTGCCCAAGGCTCTTCCTAATTCATCAGGGGACTATGGGATGTGAAGGAGGCATGCCAGGTGTGAGCCAGAGCTTTAGGGGTGTTTGGGAGGGGCCCTAAGTAATGCCATCCTGCCCTGACACCCAGTAAATCACAGTCCAAGTGCGGGCCACTTGCAGCTTGTACATGAGCTCACTTTCTCTTCCTTCTCCTTCACCAAAACCTTAGGGCAGGCTTGAGGGACAGACAACATCCAGACCAGAACCGAACCATGGTCTCCAAGAAAGGAGAGGCCTGGCTCCCCATCCTGGCCCAGTAAAGTTTGGCTTTACTTTCTTTTTATTTTGTACATTTATTTTGTGTATGGGTGTTTTGACTGCATGTATATCTGTGCATCACATGTGTGCCTGGTGCTCAAGGAAGTCAGAATCCCTGGGACTGGAGTTACAGATGGTTGTGAGCCACCATGTTGGACCCAACCCCAGTCCTCTGCAAAAGCAGCCTGTGCTAGTACACCGCTCCAATCCCTTAAGTCTGGCCTTAAACTACATTATTTATACAGACAACTCATCCAATCTCTCCGGACTCCTCCTACATCCTACCACCATTTCAGCCTACATCCTACCCTGGAAAGCAAGTGGTGTCTTCTTCATAGCCCTATTTTCTCCACTGACACTTCAGCTGGGGCCAGCCCAGTACTAGGACCAGCTCCCAGCAAATGTTTGCCGAGTTGAATCTTGGGCAGTGTATTAGCCAGTATCAGAGTGCCAATTCCTGTGTGTTGTGTACCACACAGTGTTCTAATGAGCAGCCTATATGTACGAATGTATTTGTTCCTCTCCAACTTTATAAGGTAAGTTTCTCTTGGAAATTAAGGCATACAACTGACGGGGATTGGGGAGGGGGCACATAACTAGTAAATGACAAAACTGGAGTTTCAACCCAGACAGGCTAGCTCTAGTGACTCGGGGCAGAATGAGAAAGTTGGGGAAGCCCAGGAGTAAAGGGTTCCCTGGGAAAGCCATACTCTCAGCCAGTGGCTGACTGGGCCTTTCTGGGTCCAAAGCGCTAAGTTTTTGAAGCACTGAAGTCATTTTCACTATGTTATCAGGCCCAGGACAGGTTACAGGGCCCTCATTTTTAGGTCCCAATATATAGCAGAGGAAGCTTAAGTTACGGTGCCATCACTTAGCACTATGTGAAGAAGGCTGGATTTGGGGCCCCCAGATTGGCCAGGGGTGGGCACTAGTTTCTGAGTAGCCAGCAAAACAGTAGAGTGGAGGGAGGAATGCCAGGCATAGTTGCAAACAAGCCACTCCTTCGGCTCACAAAGAGAGGCTGGGTGAGAGCGGCGATGGTGGAGCCTGCTTCATAGACACCCCCCTACACACACACACACACACACACACCACAAGAGATCATGGGCTTTGAACCCAGCGCCAGAGACACCCATATGCAAGGCAGCTTCTTACGGCAGCTCCAGGTTGTCAGTGATAATCTTCGAACACCTAGAGAGAGCTCCTGTGAGCCTAGCTTTTTTCTGCACTGGCTCAAGGAAGCACATTATAACTGGGAAATCTTACTTGGCTTACAAATTTCCTGGGCATTTTCGATGCCAAAGTACCCTGTCTCCCCAAAGAGAAGAGAGATAGATAGGTTCCCTTCACCTCCCTCCATCCTGGCATTCAGGCCAAGCAAGGGTCAGCTCACAGGAGTTGAGTCCCTAATGGGTGTGCCCACCAGCTGTTGGAGCCAGCTGTGGTGGCTCAGGCCAGGGGTGGTGACCTCACTTCCGCTCTTACCTCCTCAGAACTCCTCCCATTTGAGGCCCCACCAGGCCAAAATCGAGAAGTCCAAGGTTAACTGTTACTCCCCACTTTAAGAGCTAATTAAAATGATTAGGTACAATGAACTGTCAAACATTAACTAGAAGAAGCTGCAGGACCAGACAGGCCTCTATCTCAGGCAGAGGGATGAGGGGAAGGAATCAAAGGGTCATCAAATCCCTGGGCTCCTCAGCTGGGGTGCGGTGGTGGTTGGGGGTACCCAAGAGAACCCTGCCGGGCCCAGATGCCAAAGAGTCAGGAGGTAACTCATCAGGAAGTCTAAATCCCAGGCCCAATCCCGACGAAAGGGCAGCAAGTTTAGGGGTACCGTGGAGGGGACAGGAATTCATAAAGTGGTTGCCAGCTCAGCAGTCTCTGAACCGCCAAAGCCAGACTCTGGCATTGGGGAGACCTTTGCGCTGTGCGGTTGCTGAGTCCCCTCGGATGTATCAGGAGAGGAAGCCAAGAGGCGGGAGAACCTTGGAGAGCGGGAACGCGGGAGCGGGAAGCCTGGCGGCTGGCTTACACGGAAACTCCAGCCCCTGCCAAGAGGTCTCTATTTTGGCAATTCAGGTCTCCAAGTCATAGGTTTACGTGCGAGCGTGTGTGCGAGCGTGTGTGTGTTCGCGCGCGCGCGCACGATTATGTGTGTGTGTGTGTGTGTGCGCGTGTCTAAAGTGCCTGGCTGTGAAAGCCCTAGGGGCCACCGGTTCAGCCTAGCCCAGTCGCTCCAGTCTGCTCAACCTCCTGCCCTCCTGCCCTCGGGCGCTGAGATTGGGGGTTGGGGGGGGAGAGAGCGCCGCAGTCACCAACAGCCCTTCCACGGAACCTAAGCTGCCCGGGGCTGGAGAAAAGTGCCTTTCCCGCCCGGCTTCTGCCAATCAGTTCTATTTCTTGTCGGATCAGGAGCCCGGGCGCTACACAGTACACACTCCACCAGCCGAGGCTGACGCACCCTTCTCGGTCCCCCCCAACCCTACTCCCCGGCCCCCGGCGCCCTTCAGTCCACTCGGGCAAACTTTTCCAGGTCTCTCTCCCCGTGTTCCAAGAAGAGGAGCGAGCCATCGACGTACCTGAGGTCCGGCGCTTTGCCGGTCGGATTCGGTCACAGGGCTCCTCGGGTGGGTCACCGAGCGGTCCCCTCCCCGTTCCAGGGGTAGAGACCCGAGATCCCACCCCCGCCAGGCCGACTTCTCCCCCTCGAAAGCGGGGCTCCGGCAAGTGGCGCCTGGAGCTCGGCGCCGCGGAAAGGAGAAGTGGAAGTTGAGCGCGGCGCCGGGTCGGTCCTCGCGGCCGCCGGGGGCCGCCGCCGCCCGCCCGCCCGCCCGCCCTCCCTCCCTCCCTCCTTCTCTCCTCGGGGCCCGCCTGCCCCCACCGCCCCGCGCCCGTGACTCACCTCGGCGCCGGGGCAGGCTGGTCCGGGCGGGCGAGGCGCAGGGCTCTCCCACACGTCGCGCCGCCGCCAATGGCAAAGTTGGAGGGCGAGATGCAAACACCAGGTGAGACGGCGGCGCCGGGGCTGAAAGGGAGCCGGGGTGCCAGCTGTGCGACGGGACTATGGGGGCGCCGGGGAGGCCGGGCCGCGCCGAGGGAGCGGCGGCGGGGGGCGCCCGCGGAGGGGCCGCGCGAGCCGGCGGAGACCTGAGCCGAGGCGAGCAAGAGAAAGGGGAAATCGCACTGGAGACACACGTCCCCGCGGGCGGAGGCTGGGCCCGGCGCGAAGGAGGCAGGGCGAGGAGGGACTGCGGAGCCAGAGGGAGGGACCGACGGGAGGGACCACGGGCAAACGGGCGGGGTGGAGGAGGGGGGTTGGGAGGGGCTAGGCACCGCAGTGGAAACAGCGCCCCTCCACCCTAACCCCGCCACGGTCGCCAACACGGCAGGGGAAGCCGTGCCAGGGGCCCGCGCGGGCTCTCCTTCCCCGCGAGGCGCGCTGCCCACCCTACCTCCGAGAAGACCGAGCCCCTCCCGAGCTCACGTCGCACGAACGGCTTCTCTAGCTAGCACCCCCCACTCCGCTCATAATTGGCGGGCCCCGGGGCCCTCAGCTCTGACTGGGCGCTTCTCGGCGGGAAGTCCCACACAATATCCCGTGGAGATATCCTGGGGATTCTGGAAGGCCATATCCAGCCACTCACTCTCCCTGTACAATCACTTGATACCTCCTCTGCTCGCTCCCCCCAACCCCAGCACGCTACATTATCAAGCATCTGCTGTGTGCCAATCAGGCGGCCTAGCAGTAGGTGCTACTTAAAAACAGAGAGGGTACATTTTGGAAACAATGTTAACGCCCACCCCCACCCCATAGAGTCTCAGGCGAAATATTTCCTGGATTGGTGTGACTGGACAGTTGCAGGGACTTCTAGGGAAGTCCGACCTAGGACACTTTGGAGGCCAACACAGCAGGTGTCCAGACAGCCAGAATTGGGGTTCAGAGAGAGAGCCCACGCCCCACAGGTCTTCAATATAAAGCCAAGCAATAGCGGCACTTGAGCTGCCTACTTCAACCCGTTTTCTGTTGTGTTCCCCTTTTGCCTCTTTTCTGCCTCCGTATCCACCTCAGTCCCCATCTGGTACTACAACTAGGAAGTCCTGGGAAGGTGTCTAGTGGAAATTGTCACTTCTCACAGCTCTATGCAGACCGAATCGAGGGTGGGGTGAGGGTGCGGGAGAGGCGCATGCGGAGAGGGACAGAATGGTGGGGGAGCGGCAAGACTTGACCTTGGCAGAAAAGCTGCTGAAGGGGCTCCCGGGGAGGAGGGCCCTCTGAGAGGTGGCCAAAGGCTCTTCAGTTCAGGACCTACTCACCCCCCTCCAGAAGCCTGCTTCATCAGCTTTGGGAAAGATGGTCCCTGGCACAGGACTAGGGGACAGGAGTGGTGGTGGGTGACATCATCAAAGATGGTTGTGGATCACAGGCTAACAGTGGAAAAAAAATCTAACGGTTGCACTGAGGTACAGGCTCCTGAAACCTCCTGGTTACCCAGACAGACAACGACCAAGAGCAAATTTTTCACTTCTTTTTCTTTTACAAGTGAACACATTCTCTTTAGGGGATTCTAGATCCTGGAAAAACACAGCTTTCTGCTGGACTTTTGCCTGTGAGGCTCTCCTTTCTAGTTTAGGGTAGGTTCTGGACAGCTGCAAAGTGCACTAAGGCCAAAGTGGGTACAAAAATTAAAACAGTGAGCCCCCACGAGATGCTGCAGGCCTTTAATCCTAGAACCGGGGAGGCAGAGGCAGGTGGATGCCTGTGAGTAAGACCTGCCTAGTTTACATAGTAAATTCCAGGCCAGTCAGGGCTACATAGTGAGACTTTGTCTCAAAAACAAAACAAAACCGCAAACCAAACTTGCACTCTAGTAGAGGACCCAGGTGGGGTTTCTAGCACCCACAATGGTGGCTCACAACAGTCCCAGTGGATCTGATTCTCTCTTATGACCTCTGACGGCACCAGGCTCACATTTGGTACATAGATGTACATGCAGGCAAGACAT